>NW_022631019.1:997290-1240806 GCF_010015895.1 Lontra canadensis | reverse complement strand
CAGATTCCTGAATTCTAGTATAATCAGCCCAACTAGGGGAGCCCCCCACTTCCACAGCCAGGCATCTTCCCTCAGTGGCTGAGGCTCACCCCAGACTTACTGAGGTCTCCAGGGTGGGGGGCAGGACAAACTCTCCCTCCCCCTTGGAAGTCCCAGCTGGAGAAAGGAGCCCCTCCCCAGCTGCTGGGGGCAACCGAGTCAGAAGATCTGACCATCCCCTGCATTCCCGGGTGCTTCTGCACCAAGCCCACCAGCCCGGAGCCAGCCTCGGCCCTCCCCCCACCCGCCCATCCGCATCCCCCTCCCCCAGGTCTGGTGGGCCAGCCCCCTCGGGTGGTGTGAGCCAGGAGCCCAAGGAGTTTCCCACACTTTGGCCCCATTCATAGTGTTAAACGGCCCACAAAGGCCAGGCGTGTGCCTTGGAGGGCTCAGAGCTGCCATCTGGCCCGCACGCATGGAGGGAGCCAGGCTCTCTCCGGCCTCGCTGGGACTGAGCACCGTTCATCTGATAACTCCCACAACTGAAAAATGGACCAAAGCTGCTCCAGCTCAGGGGGAGGAGGGAAGAAGGAGGCAGCCCACTCACCACCCTCACCTCGGGCAGGCCACCCGGGCCCGCTGCGGGTGGGTGGGCAGCTGGAGGGGTGGTGGGAGCTGGACCACGTCTCCTGCACGTGTCTCACTTGGACCAAGAGCCAGCTTGGGGAAGGGGGTGAGGGCAGGACACAAGCCCTAGCCAAATGCCCCTCTGACGCAGGAAGAAGTGAGGCAGGGAGCGGGAGGGCCTGGCCTGAGAACTGCCCTCACTCGTGGTCAGGGCCCTGGGACCCCGTCGTCTAGCAGCCAGGCGCTTAGGGCACACGTGGACTTGGGCTCGTATCTCACCAGCTGTGTCTAGCCAGCTGTGGCCAGGCTGGAGTGGGTTTGGGGCTTGCTCCCTGTCCCTGCATTCCCCAAGCCCTTAGCTAAGCAATTTCTTGGTGCTGAGTCCCTAACTTTGAGGGTGTGGCCAATGGAGACAGAGGTGACAAAGTCATCCTCTCCCTCCCCACCCCAACCCACCCCTAGGGAGCCCATAAACAAGCAAGGGACAGACCAAAACATGCCCACTGCCCAGCATGAGTCCCATTTGGGCTGCAAAAATGGCCCCAGGGAGCATCCTAGGTCCCGCACACAGCCAGCAGGACCTGCCAGCCCACACCCAGGCTGCGGGTCCCCGTCAGCATC
Source organism: Lontra canadensis (assembly GCF_010015895.1). Taxonomy (NCBI): domain Eukaryota; kingdom Metazoa; phylum Chordata; class Mammalia; order Carnivora; family Mustelidae; genus Lontra; species Lontra canadensis. The sequence continues at coordinate 1,239,579 of NW_022631019.1, read as the reverse complement.
CAGGGCTGTGCGGCAGAGCCTGTGGCTTTGGCACGTCCATCCCCAGCTTCCTCAGGTGTCCCCTGCCCTTTCGCAACAAACTAGAGCCACACGTCTGAAGTAGGGCCCCATCTGCTCAGAGAGGAGCCCCGGCCCGCGGTCTCCCACCTCCCACAGCCAGTCCAGGGCCTGGGTCCCCTTCAAGAGGAGTGCTGTTAGGAGGGAGGAGGAGGAGGAGGGCTGAACAGGGGCTCCCTATGCTCCCCCTTCAAAGTCACCTGAAGCTTCCCCTCTGGAAGCTCCCCAGCCTAACACACCCCAGCGGGTGACCAGCTGGCCCACAGGGCAGCCCTGAGCTGGCTCCCAGCCACTCCTGTCATGACACCATCCTGCCTGCTTCCCGCCTCGGCCCATTGCTGGGAAACCAAAGGCTCCTTGTATGCGGTGGGGGTGGGGGAGGGGGAGGGGGGGTTTCTGGAGCAGGTCCACCAAACAAGCCAGTCATAGCTGTGGGTCCCTGCCAAGACCCCAGCAGAGGGGAGAGATCTGACTGGACCCTTGTTAAAGCCCTGCAATTTCCAGCCACACCTGGACATGTTCCTGGATTCAAACTCTGGCTGACGTGCCCTGATGCCACCTGCCAGTTCTCAGGACAGAGGTTCTGCCTGCCCGTTGAACCTGACTGGGTCCCGCCCTGCCCCCAGGAGGAAGCCCCAGCACCCCCTCACCCCGCCCCCCGCCCAATCCCTGCAGGACTCCAGAGAATCAGAGCAAGATGACTGCTCTGGGCAGAGAGGGTGCTCCCGGACAACCAGGGTAGGGCTGGCGGTCCCCAAAGCAGCTGGGGGACCTGGGTTTGGCTGGCCAGGCACCAGGATTACCAGTTTTCCCAGGGAGGTCCTAGGGGGCTGTCTGAGCTCATGAAGCATCCGTGTGGGCTCCAGGCCTGTCCTGCTCTGACCCCCATGCCTACCACCTGGCACCCTTCCTCCCCACCCGCTGGCAGAATGCCCAAGGAAAGCAAACCCCACACATCCCCACCAGGCTGGGCAGCGGCCAGCGGGCAGCAGAGGTTCCCCCCACCCCCGTCTTGTATGTGTGGTGACCACACACGTGTGTCAAGCACACCCCTGGGGCCCTGGGCTCTCCTGCGCTCTGCGGACCGTGTGCCTGTACCTCCTGCAACATGGGGCAGGGTGGGGCCCCGAGGAGCACCGGCTGGTGCAGGGCAGCCCAGATGCCACTGCCTGACAGGCTGCTCCCCGGAAGACAGGGTGCAGCAGATCCTGGGGGGAGTGCCTCGGCGCCAGACCCCATGCTGGGCACTTCAGGCGCTCTGCTACCCTGAGTCTTCCCCAGGCTAAGCCGCGGAAGCAGGCAGTTTTCCAGCCCTGAAGAAGTCAGGTGACAGCCTGGGACTTATCACCTCAGCCAGCAGGTCTGATTCCAAAAGCGTGGGTCCCTCTTCCCCCTTCCACATGCATACAGGAAGACTGTAGCCTCTCCATTCCACCCGCCCTGGCATGGGTGTGGGGTGTGCAGCAGGTCCCCATCAGGGAGGGTGCCCAAACCACTGGAAGCCCCCCACTCATTCAGTGGAAAGCTGTTCCCGGCCTAGCCTCTGCCAGCCAGCGGCGGGAGACCCCGGGAGAGGCGAAGGGGAGGGGAGAGGGGGGCCCGGGAGGGGCACCACTCTTTCCTGCTCCCCCCCCCCCCCCCCCCGCCCCCCATCCCCGAGGCCTGGGAAAAGACAGCATATTGAGGCGCGGGGCTCCCAGCATCAGGCCCCGGGATGCTAATGAGGGCGAGCGCGTTCCCACAGCCCGGACATTGTGCGGAGCGGCCCACCTGCTCCTCGGGGAGCGCCCATTGTGCCCGCGCCAATTCACAGGCAATTTAGCGTGCGCTAATGGGCCGGCGCCTTTGTGCGGCCCGCCCGGCCATTGGCCGCCGAGTGTGGGAACGGCCGCGGCGCCCGGGCCCCAGGCGCCTGCCCGCCGCCGCGCCTATATAGGGCCCGCCGGCCCGCCGGCCGCCACTGCCCGCTCGCCCGCCGCCTCTCCGCGCCAGGCATGGCCCCCAGCACCGTGGCCGTGGAGCTGCTCAGCCCCAAAGAGAAAAACCGCGTAAGTGTGCCGCGCCCGCCCCGCGCCCCGCGCCCCGCGCCCCGCCGCCGGCTGACGCGCGTGTCCCCCGCAGCTCCGCAAGCCCGTGGTGGAGAAGATGCGCCGCGACCGCATCAACAGCAGCATCGAGCAGCTGAAGCTGCTGCTGGAGCAGGAGTTCGCGCGCCACCAGCCCAACTCCAAGCTGGAGAAGGCCGACATCCTGGAGATGGCCGTCAGCTACCTGAAGCACAGCAAAGGTGAGCCGCGACCCCGCCGCGCCCCGCGCCCCGCCCCCCGCGCCCCGCCCCCAGTCACCGCCGCCGCGTCTCGCCGCAGCCTTCGCCGCCGCCGCCGCCGCCGGCCCCAAGAGCCTGCACCAGGACTACAGCGAGGGCTACTCCTGGTGCCTGCAGGAGGCCGTGCAGTTCCTGACGCTGCACGCGGCCAGCGACACGCAGATGAAGCTGCTCTACCACTTCCAGCGACCCCCCGCCGCACCCACGGTGCCCACCAAGGAACCCAAGGCCACGGGCACCGCGCCCCCACCCGTGCTAACCCCCGCCAAGGCCACCGCCGTCGCAGCACGCCAGCCCACCTGCGGCCTCTGGCGGCCCTGGTGACCCTGCCGGCCTGGCGGGTGGCCACCCCCGAGGACCGGAGGGCCGGCCAGCCTGCTCCTCTGGCCATCCATCTGTCCCTCCTGGGGCTTGGACAGGCCCCCTTCTCCGGAAGGCTCTCTCTCCAGGCTGGCGGGCCAGCAGGAGGGTCATTCTCAAGAGAATGTGCTTGCAGAGTCCTTGTCACTTAGGACAATCAGGGCCCACCTTCTGCCAAGTGTCTGACTCCATGGGGTTGTTCTGTGTTTGCATTTCAGCAAGTGACTTCTGGGAAGTCCCCGCCGCCTGGGGTTCTATGATATTTGTAAGTGTCAGGGGCTCGGTCAGCCGGTGCCTCCACGTGTAGAAGACTTTCTTCAGGGCCTGCTGCGTCCGGGCCAGGGGTCCTGGCGGGCGGGCCGTGCCGTGGGCACATTTGCCTTTTGTGAAGGCGGAACTCAAGGTGTATCCTCATAGGAACGAGCGTCAGCCTGGATGGGCACGGAAGGGCCACGCGAAGCCGCGGCCACAAGGCCCCTGCGCACACTCGGTTGTCTAGCAGAGGCTCAGAGTGGGCTTTGGGGGGAGGGTGGTGGTCTCCACCATGATCCTCAAAGGGTCCCTGTGTGTGGGTGGGTGTGTGTGGGCAGGATCTGAATTCAGAATTTGAACCGTCGGTCCCGTGGGAGCCCACGGGCTGGCTCTGCAGATTTCCAATAAAACCTGACCAAGCAGCCCTTGGGTCTGTCTCTTGTGCTGTACGTGGGTTCTTGGCAGCCGTGGCGGTGGGGGCGGTCTGCAGGGGCAGAGGAGGCCACGCACCATCATGATCCCCAGCTGTGGGGGGAGGTGTCTCTGCCGGTCACCCTCTGGACAAGGCAGAAGTGCTGGTCCCAGGTGAGGGAAGGCAGGAATGAGGACAGGAAGTGAGCAAGCAGGGGGGAGGCAGGCTGGAAGAAGAGCAGGCCCCATAGAACCCAGAGCCCATGTACAGCAGGAAGGGATGCTGGAGTCATGGCCCCTCGCTAGCTCCCTGCAGGTGGGGGACAGGGCAGGGGGGCACTAGAGTGACAGCTACGGGACTTTCCAGCTCCGTTCGGCTGAAGGGGATGCAGAGACCCTGGCCTGCAGGGGGCCCTCCCTGCAGCAGAAGGGGTTCAGCTGGGCCACACCGCACGGAGACGGTGTTTGCCTCCACCCTGGCCTTCCAGCAAGGCCAGCAGCCCCTGCCCCCGGAAGAGCTCCTGGGAGCAGCCGCTTGGCTAGTCCACGGGTGGCTCTCCCACCCTCCGTGCAGGCCGACCGCTCACCAGGGCCGCAAGAGGCAGGGCTGGTGACGAAGTCGCCAAGGACAGTCCCTCGCCTCGGAAAGGGCACCTATTTTTAGGCAGGGTACTGGACACTGGTTGAGTCCACAGGAGCGTAAAAGGGCGCAGGCTCCCCAAGGGACAAACCCACCCATGCTGGGGGGAGGGGAAGGAGCTGGACATGGGGCCAAAAGCCTTTCACGCGTCACTGGGGCCGTGGGGCCCAGGCCTGGCCGTCCTTCCTCCTCAGCATGCCTCGCCCCACTGCCCTCTGGAATCCTTCGGGCCACTCGGAGCAGAATCCAAGGCGCCCTCTCCAGGCCAGCCCATCTCCTGCCCCACGGCTTTTCCCTGCATCCCACGGACTTCCTGCCTGTGGGCAGGCGTGTCAATGAATGGGGAGGGGGGTGTGCCTCCTGGCCAGGCCCACACCCCCGCACCCGTGGCCCAGGGTCCTCGAAGCTCCAGGCCTGCGTCCTCTGGGACCAGGCCCTCTGCACTCTTCCCCTCCAGGGGCCCCCACCCCTTCGGCACCCACCCCTTCGAAGATATTCACAAGGCTGCCTCTCCAAGGCTGAAGCCCATGGCCCCCTCCCCCCATCACCCCCTGGAGTTCCCAGTTTCTGCTGCCCCACAGGCCTGTGCTCCAAAGGCCTTGCCAGGGGGCTGGAGACCCGTTCAACAGAGGCTGAGGTCCAGAGACACAAAGTAACCAGTCCAGAGTAACCTGGGAGTCCGTTGCCAAAGCCACCTTAGGGACCCTCTGTCTGCCACCAACACTGTCTGGGCTCTTTTCCTAAAGCGCCTAGTGCCCCTGAGGGACATGCATCCCTCAAGGGTCTCCCAGCCATCAGAAGCTTCCCAGCGACTGGCCCTGAAACCCGTCCCGACCACCATCTGCAACCGCACTCCAGCTTCAGGAACCGTTTCAGCTAGTTCTCTGCAAATGCCTGTAGACTCTCCGCTTTGCCAAAAGGCAGCCTCCTCCAGGCAGGCTGCAGTGCTTTCTGTTGCACTCTCTGCAGACCTCACCATCAGAGTGAGTGTCCTCCCCAGCGGCGCGCAGGTGTGCCATCCACCCTGCACTGGTGGCGCCTGGACAGCAGGGCCCCCCACACCCCCATTTCCAAGGGGCTCTCGCAGCCCACAATCCTTCGCTCCTAGACAGCCGGGCTGGTGGGTCACACGCGCCTTGATTACAGCGGTGCTCATGGACAGAGGCAGGTCTTTGGAGCCCCGGGGACCTCCTCTGCACTAATTCACAGCACTGGACGTCAGCATCTGGCCAGCTCGCCGAAAGGGCAACAAAGACAACAGTCCAGACGTTTTCTGTTGGGCCAACGGCCTTGGGGACCCTGGCTCAGGCGAGCCCAGTGGCCCTCCAGCCGCGGGGACCATAGGGGCGGGCGGGGAGGGGCAGGCCCGGACGTCTCATTAGCATAATATATGCGCGGAGGGCGTTTAGCAGTCAAATATATGCGCATATATCTCCATAGATGATTAGGTTGGCCGGGCACATTCAAAATGGCGGAGTGTGGAGCGAGCGGCAGCGGGAGCAGCGGGGACAGCCTGGACAAGAGCATCACGCTGCCCCCCGACGAGATCTTCCGCAACCTGGAGAACGCCAAGCGCTTCGCCATTGACATTGGTAGCCGCGGGAGGGCGCCGGGAGCCGGGCAGCGCGCAGCGGGCGTGGGCGCCGGTGGCGGAGCCGGCGGGCCGGGGGCGGTGGCAAGGACGAAGGGCGGGGCGCGGGCCGCCGGCGCGCACAGCCTTTCGGACCTTGTAGTCCGCAGCCCGCCGGCGCCCGCGTTCGCCGTGGCGGCGGGACTACCACTCCCGGCAGGCGCTGCGCGGCCGCAGCGGGGCACGCCGGGCGTCGTAGTCCGGTGCGGAGAGGCGGGCGGCCCGGCAGCCCCTCGGTGGTCCATCTCCGTAGGGTCTGGCGCCGGGCGGGGCCTGTGTGGCAGGCGAGAGGGGCCCGGGGCCCACCGTCTAGGGCCGCGCCGAGGGTGGACGGCGGCCAGGCCTTGGGGCGCGGGAGTCCTCTGCGGGCTGCCCTCCCGGGCCCAGCCCGAGCCCTCCCGCGGCCGCCTCAGCTCCCGGACGGCTGACATTTGGCGGGAGTTTGGAGGACCTGGACGTGGACCTGGGGGCCCTGGCTGGCGGCCTTCATAAGCCTCCCTGTGCCGCGCGGCCCGCGGCGGTGCCCCAGGGCCCCGCCCAGCCTCCGCCCTACCTTCCTGCGCCGGCCAGCCCCAGACCCTTACCCCGCCCTGGCGCCCCACACCTCCCAGCCGCCCCTGTCACAGCCGACACGAAGTTGTTTCAGGTCACCGGCTGTAAGCGGCCAGGTGGGCATGGCTCCTGGGTAGCGTGGCGCTCGGCGGCCCCGCCCGGGTCCACCCAGGGATGGAAGGCTGTGTCCTGCTGCGGAGGACACCCAGAGTAGGCCAGGGCGGGCCCAGGCTCAGATCCCTGCGGCGGCCTCAGCTGGCTTGTGCCTGCCAGCAGCCAAGAGTGGGCGCTTGCCCGCGGTCCCAGCCACTGGTCACACGCCGACCTGTGGGAGCTGGGCAAGTGTGCTCCTCTCCTGGAGGGAGCTGGGGCGTCCTGGCAGCCCTGGGCGGCCCTTTGGAGCCGTGTGCATGGGATGCTTTTGCCACCCCCTGCTCCCAAGAGTTGCTCTGCTGTCTGGGACTTGGGTGGGGGAGGGCGTCTTCCAGGAGGTGGGAGCTGTGGGGAGGTGGGGCTGGATCCCCTGTTCTCAGCCTGCAGACTGCCGGGGTGGTGAGCGGCGCTGCTGTGGGGCCCTGACCTGGTGGCAGGTGTGCAAACGAGCCCATGTGGAGCCCGGCACAGGAGGAGCGTGGGACCTGATGAAACGTCGTGCCCGGGTGCATGTTGGGCTGGCTAGGGGAAGCTTAGAGGCCCGGCTTGGGGGGTCCTCCACAGCCAGGCTTCCCAGGAGGCCCCTCAGGGCCCTGCTCTGTGTGTCTTCGGAGACCCGCCCGTGCCTCCAGGTGACCAGGCCGTCGGGTGTGAGCCCTCGGGCACCCACCCGGTTTTCCGGCACATACGCTGGGGTGCTGCTGCTTGGGAGCGAGTCGGCACTTAGCGTTTCTGAGGTGCAGCCAGAATTGGATGGCCGCAGGGTTGACCTTTGATCTTCTGTGTGGCCCCCAGGGGCAGCTTGTAGCCATAGGACTCGGGCAGTCCAGGAAGGTGTCCTCTGGCGCCAGCCCAGGCGGGGCTCCTGGGCAGAGGACACTCGGGATATTTTTAGTGTCTGTGTTCATTTCCCCTCTTGGGAGATTCCCTGGGTCTGGGTCCCGTGTCTGTGTTTCTCTAAAGGACACAGTCATTGTTCCAAAGGACAGACCTCGAGTGCATCCCCAGGGCTGGTAGGAGGTCACCGCTCAGGTGTGGGTCCTCAGCCCTGAGTACACCAGTCACCGTGCGCGTCTACAGTCTGCTTTAAAAACAGGCTTCTCCCGCTTCCCCTGGCCTCTCCCAGGCCTCTTGGTCCAGCAGAGCTCGGCGGCTCTGTGTTCTCGGCCGGCCTTTCTCTCTCTCGGACACTCGTGTCAGCCAAGTGGATTCCTCACTTGGAAAGCACTGGGGACATTTTGTCAACACAGATTGGGGTGTCCCGCGCCCCTTGTTGCCCAAAATAGAAGGACAGGCCAAGAAGGCAGAGGAGGGGACGGCCCTGAGTCAGGCCCCATAGGTCTGGGTGAGTGCGGGGGTCTTGGCTCGGGGGCTGGAGAAGGGACACAGGGAGGCTGCGCTCACGGTCCGGTGCTCCTGGCCCTGGACTGGGGAGGCTGCAGTGCCCGCCAGTGAGCACAGGGCTGCATGCACTGCCCCTCTTAGGCTTGACGTGCCACGACCTGTGGCTGGGAGCTGGGTTGGCGCTCACTAAATCCAGGGCATCCGAGCTCTCCGGCTCTGCCTGCCCCTGCCCCTGTTCTGCTCCATGAGCTCAGTCCAACCAGGCTGACGGCCCTGCTCCACACGTTCACGCTCACCTCACAGACCCCTGACTCTTCCCTCCCCAGGGGGTGTGGAGACACGTGTCCGGGCTGCTGGGCATTGCCCCATGGGGGGCGCGTGGCGTGGGGCACACAGACCTGACTTCCCTCCCCCCAAACCCCAGCACTCATGTTTGCTTGGATTTAAAGCGCATCCAGAGAACACACAGCCTGAAACTGGGTTTCCGCAGCAGGTGAGGGGGGCTCGCGTAGGGTCGCTTTTTGGAAAGTCTCTCAAAGTGTATCTTCATCCCTTTGCGTTGCTGGCCTTTTTAGGAAACCGTTAATTCAGAGTGGAGGACGCTCTGGCCAGGCGGGGATTGGGGGCAGGGAGGACGGATAAGGAGGCTTAAGACCAAGTTCTCCCGCTAAAGCTCACGGCCTAGGGATGAGGGTAAGCCTGTGCCTGTGCCGGGGTGGCCTGAACAGGGCCCGCCAAGGGCAGGTCACCGCCATCCCCGCAGGCCCGTCCACACTGTGGCAGGCTCCGAGCGCGCGCTCTTGACTGGGTTTCCTGTCCCTGGACCAGCTTAGCCCTCAGATGCTTCCCGCCTTGCGTGTTTCTTGTATGTTCCCTCGGGATCGTGTCACAAAGCACCGGTCAGAGATGAGCCTCAGCCTCCGCCTCACATAGGGCTCGGCCTCACCTGGGCCAGCCCAGGGAACCGGGCAGGTTTCAAAGCGGCTCTCGGCCCCGAGCCTCCCGCCCCTCCTCCTCCTCGTCATCACCGGCTGTCGTGCACGGATCCGCTGGCCGCCTCACTCCACACACTCGGAAGTGACCGCCCAGGACGGCTTTTTAAGTGGCCCTGAAACGTGTTTCAGGCGAATAAAGCCTCTTCTGCTTCCCGATGCTGGGCTCCTCAGGGTGTTCACAAGGCTGGCTGGGAGGAGGAGACGCTGCTGCCCCCCGTGTGGCCTCTGGCCCAGAGCCGTGAGAGGGTGCGCTGGTGAAAGCAGCCCCCTCCTCTGCCCGTCCGCTCTGGGGAAATACTTCTTTTATTGCTTCCCCGTGCCATCACGGCCGGCTGGATGCCGGTCAGTGAAAGCTGTGTACTCGCCAGCCTCCTCTGTCGGGTCATTTTCACGATCAGAGTCTGAAATGGAATTTTTCTGAACCACTCATGATCGCTGAGGCTTCCCGGAGACAGGACGCTTTCCTTCCCCCCCAGGACTGGATGCGGAGGGGAGGTGGACAGGCTCAGGCCTGGTGTGGTCTCAAAGACAGCGGAGTGCCTGGGTCTCCCAGTCGATGCCCTTCCTCTGCCAGGGGCCCTGCAGAGTTTTGGGCTCAAGTTACACCAAGTGCCTCACGCACAGGACAGTGTGGCAGAGACCGTGCGCGGAAGAGCCTCGGGCCCTCCCGTCCGGCTCCTGACTTTGCCCGTCTGTGTCTCCCCTGCCAGGGGGCTCGCTGACCAAGCTGGCCTACTACTCCACCGTGCAGCACAAAGTGGCCAGAGTGCGGTCCTTCGACTACTCGGGCAAGGTGAGCCGCCTGGCGGGCTGGGTGGGCAGGCGACGCGGTGCCCCCGCCACGCGGTGCTCTCGTGCTCTCCTGGCCCCCGGCCCCCACCGCTCACCCCATCGGCTTAGCTTCCTGAAAATCCCTCCCTGCTCCCTCGCTCGGCCCCCCTTCCGCCAGGGACCCCCGCAGGGCACCTGCTCCCTCCCCGCCCTCCCACCTGAACTCCCCGGGGAGCTGTGCCTTTCAGGGCCCTCATGTCCACGTCCTTCCCTCCCCGAGGGCGGCACGCGCACCCAGACCCCTGCCCTCTACCCGCAGGACGCAGAGCAGGACCACGAGCCGCCCTACGAGGTCTCTGTGCAGGAGGAAGTCACCGCCCGGCTGCATTTCGTCAAGTTCGAGAACACCTACATCGAAGCCTGCCTGGACTTCATCAAAGACCACCTCGTCAGCACAGAGACCAAGGTCATCCAGGCCACCGGGGGCGGGGCCTACAGGTTCAAGGACCTCATCGAAGAAAAGCTGCAGCTGAGGTTGGTGGGGCCGCAGGGCCTGGGGGAGCGCAGGGGCCGCTGGCCTTGGGTCTCGGGTCGGGCTCTGAAGGGGCTAGGGTGTGAGCTGGGCTGGCATCAGGCTTCTGGTGGCTGAAGCCTAGGACGGCCTGGCGGCTGAGGAGAGAAGGGGGCCCTGCTCCTGCCTGCTCCTGCGCTCCCCGTCCTGCCGGCGCAGAGGTCCCTGACGTCTTTGCCACGTGGGGAGTGAGGCTGGGGCCACGCACGCAGCAGAGTTCCGGGTCTTCGGGTGCGTGCGGCTGGCCCGTCCGAAGCCATTTGCAGGGCAGAGGGGAAGGGGCCGGTCTGAGTTGTGCCCGGTGCGCCTGGGAGCCACGCGTCCCTCGCAAGTGGGCGGCTGAGCGCGGCCGGGAGGGAGCCCCGGAGGGAGGGAGCCCGGGGCCGGCCCCGCCCGAGCGCACCGCAGAGGCGCTACAGCGTCCAGGCTCTGTCCCTTGCAGAGTGGACAAGGAGGACGTGATGACATGCTTGATAAAAGGCTGCAACTTCGTGCTGAAGAACATCCCCCATGAGGCCTTTGTGTATCAGAAAGATTCCGACCCCGAGTTCCGATTCCAGACCAATCATCCCAACATCTTCCCGTATCTGCTGGTCAACATCGGTTCTGGAGTCTCCATCGTGAAGGTGACGCACGCTGGGGGGTCACGCTTGGGGCGGCCGGGCAGGGTCGCCGTCTGCCGGGGCCGGCCGGGTGCAGCTGCGGGGCCAGCGTGGGCTGCCGGGGGCGCGGCCCTCAGGAACGGAGTTGCCCGTGTCCGGGCCGCCCCGAGCCCGCGCGCCCCGTGAGCCGCCGGGTGGGGCCGGGCCCCGCTGACCGGCCTGCTGCGCTGCGCGTGCAGGTGGAGGCCGAGGACAGATTCGCGTGGGTCGGCGGCAGCTCCATCGGGGGCGGCACCTTCTGGGGACTTGGGGCTCTGCTCACCAAAACGAAGGTACTGCAGGGGCCAGAGGGAGGCGCCGCGGGCTCTGCTCCGGGTCCTGGTCCCGGACCATCTCAGGAGGGGTGGCAGCTCCGAGCCGGCGGCTGGGGGACCGGCCAGGGACCCGGTCCTCGCCCTGGCCGTGGTTCCCGGTCGCTGCAGGATGGCCCTCCGCGCTGCCCGGGTCGCCCGGGCCAGTGGGCGGCCGGCGGGGCCCGGACCGCCTCTCCGACGCTCGGCTTGAGCCCTCCCCGGACTCAGGAGGGCCTCCTGGCCGGCCGCGTGCCGCCCCGCGGGCTGTGGCAACGCGGCAGTCCCGCAGCCCCCCTTCTGCCCCGTCCCCGCAGAAGTTCGACGAGCTGCTGCACTTGGCCTCCAAGGGCCAGCACAGGAACGTGGACATGCTGGTGCAGGACATCTACGGCGGGGCCCACCGGACCCTGGGGCTGGGAGGCAGCCTCATCGCCAGCAGCTTCGGGAAGTCAGCCATGGCCGACAGAGGTACCCGCTCCCTGCGACGCCCTCTGCGTGCCGCCGGCCCCTCGCGGCCTGGCCCCGCCCAGCAGCGCCCGCCTGTGCCCCCCCCAGAGTTCTCCAAGGAGGACATGGCCAAGAGCCTGCTGCACATGATCAGCAACGACATCGGGCAGCTCGCCTGCCTCCACGCCAGGCTGCACGCCCTCGACAGGGTGTATTTTGGCGGCTTCTTCATCCGCGGCCACCCCGTCACCATGCGCACCATCACCTACAGCATCAACTTCTTCTCCAAGGTGACCCCCGCGGGCCCCTGGAGCTGCCGCCCCTCCCGCCCTCCCCGATGCTCACTAGCTCGCCCTCCCGCCCTCCCCGATGCTCTGGCGCCAGCCCTCCGTGTCCTCAGAACCTGTCGACCAAAGGGCGGGGGGCCCAGGGCAGGCTTTTCCCGGGCCCCTGCCTCTTTGCCCTGGCGGGCTCCAGCGCCGGGCACCGTGGCCGTCTCAGAGTTGGTCGCGGCGGCAGCGGTGGGCACGCGGGTGCCGTCTCCCCCGTGAACAAGCTGAGCTCGGAGACGTCCTTCATTCCCCGGGACCCTGTGGGCTGGGCCTGCGAGCGGGGTGCCTGGGTGGGTGTTCATTTTGGGGAAGAAGCTGGTCACTCTCTGATTTCTCCAAATGCCAAGCTTTTAACTTCGGCCTGAAAGTGGTTTCGTGGACGAGTGCGTCGCGGACTTTTCGGGAAGCCTCTGCCCCATAGGGAGGCGGACAGCGGGCGGCGGGTCGGTTCAGAGCTGCCCACACTCCCCCTGCGGCGGTGAGGCAGCTCAGGCGGGGTCTTGCTGTGGCAGGGGGCGGTCCAGGCGCTGTTCCTGAGACACGAGGGCTACCTGGGAGCCATCGGAGCGTTTCTTAAAGGAGCAGAACAAGACAGTGAGTCCGGCGGCCGCGGTGACGTCGCGTCCCGGCCGCGCAGGGCACGTGGGGAGCAGGAAGCGGTGGAGGCTGTGCAAGCGGGTCCCTCTCCCCGGGAGGTGCCGGACCACTGCCTTCGCTCTCCCTCTGGAGTCCAGCACCCACGTGGCGGTCTCGCTGGGCCGGGCGGGGGCAGGGGCTGGCCCTCAGCAGCAGCCCTTCCTCCTTCCGAGGGGTCGTCTGTGCGCGACGAGGCGAGGAACGTGCCTTGGCGGCCGGCCCCTTGAAGTCCACTTGTAGGGTGTGATGGGGAGGGCGGGCAGGCTGCTTTAAGACGCTTGCAAAGGTCCAAGTAATCATACAAGGGTTCGTACTAGCGAGAGAGACCACGGTGCCACAGCCCCAGGCTCCCTTGGTATTGTGGGGATCTTCTGTGGCGGTCAGGCCGTGCTGGGGTGTGGGTGCAGAGTGGTACCCCTGGGGTGACCCCTGGTTTTCTCCTGTCCAGACCCTAACCAGTACAGCTGGGGAGAGAACTACGCAGGCAGCTCCGGGCTGATGAGCTCGTCCCCAGAGCTCTGCCCGACACAGAGGGCCAGGAGCGGCACCGTAAGTGCGGGGTCCTTGGTGGGGTCAGGTTCCGAGACCCCCTGTCCTGGGGCAGACTGGCCACTGACCGACCATGGACATCAGGACGATAAGAACAGGGGTGCTGGCTTCCTTCCTCAGGCCCCAGCATTTCTGTGTTTTCCAAAAGTTCCGCGGGAGCCCCAAGACCGTGCAGTCCAGGCCCCTGTTTGCAGGGAGAATACAGTGTGTGCTTCCGCGGGACCGTGGAGCCACTGACAGCAGAACTGGGGTCGGCACCAACCCGGGCCCCTCCCCTAAGACCACATTCTGTCCCTGATGGTTTCAAACCGGACGGAGGCACAGAGTCTCTTGCCCTGGGAAGTTTCCTACCCATTGCTCGACCCCCAGCTGGGGAGACACCTGTGTGACTGGGCAGGGGCTTCTCCGTCCTGCTGAGTGGGCACAGAGGGTCTCCCACCAGGACCAGTGTCAGCCGGACACAGGACGCTGCCACCGTGGCCCATACTGGGGAACTCACAGGCTTACTGAGGACGTCCCCCCAACTGGCATGTCACTCTTGTAAGTCTCTGAGCACTTGGCAGAGCACGGGCACCGGGCTGGAGAACCAGCTGGACGAGTCCAGGCGGCCAGTCTGGGCACACGGGTCCGATTGCCTCCTTCAGGACCAGCCTGCTGGCTTTTCGGATGCAAAGCTGGTTTTCAGTTGTAGACGCAGGTTCTCTCACAAGTCGGCGTAAGCACCGCAAGAACACGGGGTCTGATCATGACTTCCTACGAGAACCCCGCCCAGGACCCCGCGCGCCGGGCCCGGCCGTGCAAGTAGGTGGCACGTGCAGGGTCTCCGCATCTTTGATCCCCACTTCTGATCTGTGGAGGCGCGACGTGGATTCCTGCCTCAGGGATCGCAAAGCCGAACGGATACGCGAGCGAGGAGGGCGAGTGTCGGAACTGGCGTGTGTGCCGGCTTGCTCTGCGCCGCACGCGCCCGTCCTGCTGGGTCTCTGGGCGTCAGAGGCTCCCACCACGCACGGGCGTGCAGAGCCTACATAAGGCAAAGCTGAGGTTTGAACTGCTTGTCGGCCGGGCGGGGTGCCCCTGAACACCGGGCCAGGCCCCAGAGATGGGCGACCGTCCACTTTCTTTCATCGCGTGGAAATGCACCAGCCGTTTCCTGGCTGAGCGCCCGGTCATTTGGGCACCCTGAGAGCCAGGGTGTCCCCAGGTGCAGGCACCACAGCCCAGAGCATGCCTGCCTTTTGCCCTCCCAGCTTGCCGGTCGGGCCACCGGCAGACAAGAGCTGAGTCAGGTGCACGGCCACAAGCAGGAAGAGGGCTGCCAGGCTCGTGCCCAGTGAGGTGCGAGCACATCTCCGGGGACCAGGGCTAGTGTGACAGCAGCCTCGTCTGAACAACAGAAAACTTGAAAGCACCCGGTGGCCGAGGGACGGCTCCTGCTGAAATGACCGGAGCATGTGCTTTTGGCTGGTGGTCCCAGGTAGCACGTCGGGCGGGAAGGGGTCCTGCCCCTCGGCGTAGCCAGGGAGTTGCTTCCGGACGGCAAGTGTGGTGGGCACCCATGCTGTGGAGAGAAAGGAGCCAATGTGGGAGCCTGGACTGCCTGCCCCACGGGGTCCCCGTGGCCTTGCTGTGGGCACGGTACCACGGGAGTCACGGAACGAGGGCCGACTAGGCAGAGAGGGGACCACGCCCGTGGGAGCTGGAGCAGCAGAGACGGGGCCAGAAGTGCAGCCCGCACGTGTGGGGAGAGCAGCACAGGCTGGTGCAGGCGTCCCCGGCCACGGGGCCACCCCATGGCAGGAGCACCAGCAGAGTCACTGGGAGGGAGGTGGCCTCTGTGGGGTTGGGCGGACTCAGGATCTGGGGAGCCTGGTTCTGGGCACCGAGGCCGGGAAGGGCTGCAAGGTGGGCGGGCGGGGCCCGGGAAGAAGGGGCCTGTCCACCCCGTCCTTGTCCGCTCCCCACAAGGAGCTGCTTCTCAGACTGGCACGAGGGGTCTCGGTCTTCCAGAACCGCCCGGCTGACGCACATGTCGCCTCTCGCCCTCCCAGTTTGACTTGCTGGAGATGGACCGGCTGGAGCGGCCGCTGGTCAACCTGCCCCTCCTTCTGGACCCTTCTTCCTACGTGCCTGACACGGTCGACCTGACGGACGACGCGCCAGCCCGCAAGTACTGGCTCACCTGCTTCGAGGAGGCCCTGGATGGGGTGAGGGCTTGGGGCGGGCCGGGAGCCCCCGGGGACGAGAGACGGGCGTCTCTGGACACTGTGGGGCTCCCGAGGAGCAAGCGACAGTTGTGGGGGGGTTGCTCAGTGGCCGTGGGGTCTGTGTCGGACTTTGAGGGTTGATTCCTGTTCCTTGGGTGTAAGTGCGACCCCAAGGGCTTCGTGGGTCCACACCTGGGACTGTGCCAGGTCGCCGCGCTGGTCATGTGTTTGGGCGGAGGCACGCGGTTGACGTGGGGTTGGGGGCCACGGCGGTGCGACTCCAGGCCCCGGTGGGTTGCTTCTCGGGCCTTCCAGGCCCCTGCAAACGTGTGTCTCTCTTCAGTCCTCGTAGACCTCCAGGCTCTGTCCTCTGAGTGAGGGGCCTCCAGGCCGGGACCTCGCCATGGTCTCCGAGGATGGTCCCAGGCCACCTGTCCCCCTCTCCCCCCCGCCCCCGGTGCCACAGGAGCTCGTCCTGGCCAATGTGGCTCTGAGCCCCGGGTGGGGGCCGGCAGTGACCCCATTCCCACCCCACAGGGGAGAGCCCGGGACCCCGATCGCCAGCGGCCGTGGGCCTGTGTGTGTGGACATGCTCAGACCACGGCCCTGGCTGCGCGGAGGCCGGGGCCTTGCTAAGCGGCCTGTGCCCGGCAGGTGGTGAAGCGTGCCGTGGCCAGCCAGCCAGGCTCAGCGGACGCGGCCGAGAGGGCCGAGAAGTTCCGGCAAAAGTACTGGGGCAAACTGCAGACGCTGCGGCATCAGCCGTTGTGAGTGTCCGCGCTGGGCTCCCAATAGCCGCCCTGGGCGCTGTGTGCCTCTGCCTGGCCTCCCCGCGCACCTGCTCCGTGGCCACTCTGCCGCGAGGACACCCTCCAGGGGCCGGGGGGGCGGGGGGGCGTGTGCTTGGCGGTCGACCCCCTGAGCTGCCTTCTTCCGCCTCTTCCCCAGCGCCTACGGGACCCTAACCGTGCGCAGCCTTTTGGACACGAGGGAGCACTGTTTGAACGAGTTCAACTTCCCAGACCCCTACTCCAAAGTGAGTGCCGCCTCCTTGCGCGGGGTTGGTGCCTGTGAGGGGGGCGCAGGGGGCAGGGGGCTGGGGCACGGCCTGGCCTGCCTGGTGCGAGCGCGGGTGGTCTCTCAGTGGGCGGTACCTGTCTCTGGCCTGGTGGGGTCGGCGTCCGGCCTTAGGGTTGGCGTTTGTGGACACCAGTCCTGCTCTCACAGGTGACAAGCCCCCCGAGCCCACCAGCCGGCCGAGAGGTACCACCCTCCTCCTCGGACTGTTGTGCCCAGGAGGCCGTGTGCCCGGGGATGGCGGCCAGGGCTCCGAGCCAGTGCCGCATACCCTGCCTCCTGCCTCCCCTGCCCTCAGACAGAGTGTCTGGGGATAGGGCGTGGGGCGCCTGCGAGGGTCTGATTCTCCCACCGTGGCCCATCTCTGCCCTGCCTGGGGCCACAGCACAAGCTCCCCGCGGCCGTGCCTGAGTGTGCCCCGCGGCCGTGTCTGAGTGTGCGCCCGCGGCCGTGTCTGAGTGTGCCCCGCGGCCGTGAGTGTGTGCGCGCCCGCGGCCGTCTCTGCTTGGGGTCCCCGCGGCCGTGTCTGCGTGTCCCCGCGGCCGTGTCTGCGTGTGCCCCGCGGCCGTGTCTGCGTGTCCCCGCGGCCGTGTCTGAGTGTCCCCGCGGCCGCGCTATTGTCCGTCAGTCGGTGTCAGCATCCGGGTTTGCTGGAGCGCCTGTGACAGCGTGCTGGGCGTCCATCCCCTCAGGGCGGCCTCGTGGGGACGTGCGCAGCAGGGCGCCCTGCCTCTGCCTGCTCCGCCGAGGGCCTAAGGGAGGCAGGGCCGGGCCTTCACGCCGACCAGCGACTCGCCTCTCCCCGCAGGTCAAGCAGAAGGAAAATGGAGTCGCGCTAAAGTGTTTCCCGAGGGTGATCCGCTGTCTGGACGCCTTGGGCTGGGAGGAGAGGCAGCTGGCCCTGGTGAAGGGGTTGCTGGCGGGGAACGTCTTCGACTGGGGAGCGAAAGCCGTCTCTGAGTAGGTGCCGCTGCCTTCATGGCCCCTCCACGCTTCAGCCCTGCCCCTGCCTGCTCACTCCGTCTCGGGCTCAGGGCCGCGGCCCGTCCTGTCCCCCTCGGCCATATGCACTGCCCCAGCTCAGTCCCCGAGGAGGTGGCAATGGGGGGATGGGGTCCCGGTGCCCTGGCCCCAGGAGTGGGTGGCTTCTCTCCTTCCTGGCTGCCCCGAGCCTGTTCAGAGCAGGCACGTGGAGGGCTGGGCTGTGGGTTTGGGGCATGATGTTTTCAGACGCAGAAACCCAGATCTGGGCTTTGCATGTTACGGTGGGAATCAAACCATACTTAACTGTTGAAACTGGGAGATGGAGGTGCTTTTCGAAGGAGCTCGCAGACGCGGGTGGGAGCAGGTGGCCCAGGGGCCCTGAGGGCGTGGCACCCCCAGCCCAGCCCTGAGCCTCTCCCCCTTGCTGGATGCTTGTCTTCTGCCTGGTGTCCTGTCCTTGCCCTCGCTGGGTCTATGTTGAGAAGAGCCCTCGTGCCTTCTTTACCCTTGTCACTGGCTGTCCCTTTGAGTGGCATGTTGGGGCGTGTGCCAGGCGAGGCTGAGGCTGACCCAGCGCCTTGCCGGAAGCTGCCACACACTCGGGATTCTCACCCCTCACTCCGCCCCCAGCTCCCCACCAAGCCCCGTGTCCTGGAGTGGGCTCATCCAGACCGCCACGGCTCCGGGGCCTGTGAGGCTTGCGCACTCCGGATCCTAGCGGGCTCAGCCCGTGTGGGCTCCACAGTGAATGGCGGAAGCTGAGGTTGGGGTTTTTGTGACTTGTTTTCTCCCCCGTGCAGCGTTCTCGAATCTGACCCCCAGTTCGGCTTCGAGGAGGCGAAGATGAAGCTGCAAGGTAGGGGGCTCCCGTCCTGCGCTGGGACTTTGCCCTGCAGGGGAGGGAAGTCGCGAGGGCACAGCTGCGGGAGGGGAGCGGGCCTGCCGGGGCTGGGGCGGCTGATTGGCTCCGTGTCCCACAGAGCGGCCGTGGCTCGTGGACTCCTACAGCAAGTGGCTTCAGAGGCTGAAGGTACACACCACCGCCCCCGCCTGTGCCCCAGGGCCAGGCCGTGTTCTCGAGGCCCCAGGGGAGGGGGGTGGGCACAGGAGGTGGCACGGGGCCACTCCAGGGCGGTGCACCGAGGGCCCCCCGGAGCCGCGGCCCCGCTTCCCCAGCCACTGCCCCCTGCAGGCTCTGCTGGTTAGGTCGGTGGCCGCGGCTCAGAGGTCGTTGGGGACACAGTTCTGGAGGAGCCGCAGGCGCGTCCCGCCCCCCCGCACCCCAGCGCCTGCGGGAGCCAGCAGCCCTCGGCCTCGGCCCGCGGGGAACGTGGAGTACGGAGGTGTCTGCAACGCTTGGACGCGCCTGTTCCCAACTGAACGTCCTGGTTTTGTCTTACAGGGGCCCCCTCACAAATGTGCCTTAATTTTCGCAGATAACAGTGGAATAGACGTCATTTTGGGAGTCTTCCCCTTTGTCAGGGAGCTTCTCTCTAGAGGGACGGAGGTGAGCGTCCAGGCCGCGGCGGGACCCCTGCCCTGGGCCCTCCACTCGCAGTGGGGTTGGCGCCGTCGTGGCCTCTGTGGGGCAGGTAGGTTCGGGTGAGGCTCCTCGCACCACGGACCTTGGGTCAGCCCGACCACAGTGTTCTGGGGCCGTCTTCGTCCCGACCCAGGAGCCGGCCCTCCTGGAGGCCAGCGAGCAGTGAGAGGTCGTTGGGGTCGCGCCGCTCAGCCGGCAGCCCCGGTGGGTGGGCAGACAA
Organism: Lontra canadensis; assembly: GCF_010015895.1. NCBI lineage: Eukaryota > Metazoa > Chordata > Mammalia > Carnivora > Mustelidae > Lontra > Lontra canadensis. Next base: position 1,220,567 of record NW_022631019.1, on the reverse strand, counting down.
GCGCTGGCTCGGCGCCGGGCGGCGGCTGAGGTCCCTACAGAGCTCGGGGCATCCCGCCGCAGGTCATCCTGGCGTGCAACTCGGGACCTGCCTTGAACGACGTCACCTACTGCGAGTCCCTCATCGTGGCCGAGCGCATCGCGGCCATGGACCCCGTCGTCCAGTAAGTAGCCAGGAGCCCGGGGTCTGCGTGGAGAGGTGGGGGCCCAGCGGGAGGGGTGCTGACCAGTCCCTGTGCTCTGCAGCTCGGCGCTCAGGGAGGAGAGGCTGCTGCTGACACAGACGGGCTCCAGCTCCCCGTGTCTGGACCTCAGGTACCCCGAGGCACCTCTGTACCCATCCCTGGCCTCCCTGTGTGCCGCAGAAGGCAGCAGCCCCAGTGGGGCCCCGGGCGGATGGGCTCAGGACCCCTGGCTGCACCGTGGGTCGGGTGGGCCCCGTCTGGCGAGAGAGGCAGACGCCCCCGAGGCCCCTTGGCGCTGATGACCGGGTCGCTGCACTGGTGTTTCAGGCCCTGGGGATCCTAGAGCAGGAGAACCGGGCACCAGGAGCCGGCTGGGGCCAGAACAATTCTCAGGGCCGACCTCCTCCCTTTCCGGGGCTGCTGTCAACCAGGAAAGGGGATTTCATCACGGCGAGAAGCGGCGTTAGGGCCAGGGGGTGGGGGCTCCCCAGGCATCCCTGCCAGTCACTGCCCTTCAGGGACACAGGGCATGGCGTCTCCCTGGGGACAGCTCAGTGCAGGGGTAAGGCACCGCCATCCCCCCCTCACAGCCCCTTCCCTCCCCGCAGCCGCCTGGACAAGGGACTTGCCGTGCTGGTCCGGGAGCGAGGCGCGGACCTGGTGGTGATAGAGGGCATGGGCCGCGCCGTCCACACCAACTACCACGCGGCCCTGCGCTGTGAGAGCCTCAAGCTGGCCGTCATCAAGAACTCCTGGCTGGCCGAGCGGCTGGGCGGCCGGCTCTTCAGCGTCATCTTCAAGTACGAGGTCCCAGCCGAGTGAGGCGCCAGCCCCGCTGGGCAGCTCTGCTCGGCGCTTGTCAGGGACGTGCTCCGACCGCAGCAGGGAAACCGAGTTCAAGCAGAGCGTTCGTGTCGCGCACCTGGGACAGGAGCCGGGGCCAGGCGTGCCCCGGCGCGAGCGTGTGCCGTCGGGTCTCTGTGATGCTGCCACGTTCGTGCTGGGAGACGCGACTTTTGTCCAGTGAGACATGCGTATTGGAATATATTTAACTGTGAAATAATCTTTTATACACACACGTGTACAGATGTAAATCCACGCTCACGTCTCCGGCAGGCCAGCGGGCGCTCAGGGCGCCCAGATAGAGCCCACGGTGACGTCCGGCCGCGCCAGGTGCTCTCAGACAGTGGCCCCACGAGCCTCTCCCTGGGTGGCCGCGAGCGGGGTCTTCCCTCCGCTTACTGCTGGAGCCCCTGATCGTATGTGGGCTGTGGGCCGCGGCCGTCCCCGTGACTCCCCATGTCCTTGCCAGCCCTGTCACCAGCACGTCTTGTCAGGGAAGGCCATCCTATGTGTCCGCAGCCCCACTGCACCCAAGATGGATCGGGGGGCCGGGCCAGGCTGGGCCACGCTCCTGACTGGAGGCAGCAGCCGCAGGAGGGTCTTCAAGGGCTCTCGGGCTTGGGGCCACACACACTCCTGCTCGGACCCGACCCCGTCACGGGGCCGTACGCCCAAGCCCAGAGCCCTGTCCCCGGCCCTTGGAGGGCTGCACGCTGCCCTTTCCCGCAGGGTGTGGGCCTGAGCCACAGCCGCCGCTGCAGGACTGCCGCCCACGTGCACGTGGATGGGGCTCGGCTGAGTCACCTGGGAGCCAGCCTCAGGAGGCGGCCAGCCCCATCCTTGATGCTGCAGCTCCCGCCAGGGGCTGTGGCCACTCCTGCACCTTCCTTCTAGGCCCCCGGTGAGCCACGCATGCATCAACCCTAGCCCCACGGGTTTGTGGCTGCTTGGGCCAAGCCAGGTCTCTGCCCCCAGTGGCAGCCATTCTCAGGGCCCCTAGGCCAGGTTGGCCCAGCAGGGGTTCCCCATGAACCCCCGCCACCCACAAGGGTCCCCCTCCCTCAGCCCCATCACAGTCTGACCTGCATCTCCCCAGCCGACACCCCTGCAGAGCTCAGCAGACTGTGGCCCCCTTTGTGTGGCTTCCCTGGCCCCTTGGCCCGGTGACCCTCTGCCCCCTGCTTCCTGGTGCAGGGAGAGCCCAGCATGGATGCCCAGGAGGCCCCAAAAAGTCTGGCCAGAGCCTGGCTCAGCCCAATATCCAGACGCCCCACAGGTCCTCCCACCTGCCCAGCTTTGCCGTCAGGGGCTGCGGTGCCCCCGCCCTGGTGTCAGCTGGGCAGAGCCGCTCAGGCAAGACCCGCCCTGCTGCCAGCACCCTCTGGGACAGACCCAAGCTCCCCAGGTGTGATGGCAGGTGGCTCCCAACTAGGGCCGGATGGGAATTGGCCCTGCTTCTCAGCTCCAGGAGCCCCAGCAGCCAGCCTGGCCCAGAAGCCCCTGGCTGATGCCCCCAGGTGCTCTCTTTCAACACACCACAGATTCTAGGGACCCCAGAGGTCAGGCACACCTCCTAAATGCTCTGCTCTGGGGCTCCTCTTGGTCTTGGGGCACCGCTTCCCACGGAAGTGTTCCCCGTACCTGAGAAGTGGCGTGGTGGGTTTGGGGGGTGTGGGGCCAGCAAGCACCCTCCACCCGGCCTTTGCTAAGACTGGGTGAGTGGCTGGCACAGGCCTCTGGAGTCTGCAAAGGGGACACCTCGAGGGAGACCGTGCCCACCCACCAGCACCCAGCCTCGTGTTGGTGCCCACCTTCTCGCCAGCCTTATCGGGAAGACAGCAGGGCTTATCCTGGTAGTTGGACACAAGACCTCCCTGGCCAGACCCACCACCTGCTGCATAACGGGCACTCTCGTCGCAGAGGTCTTTGGTAGCCCACATGGCTCCTGTGGAGGTCAGATGCCAGAGGCCGGGCTGGGGGCCAAGCCCAGACACAGACCATCTGGTGTCCTGGCTGTCATCCTGCCACTCCAGGGGAGGGGTAGTGTATGCATTTAGCCAGTTGGGGGTCCTCTGGCTTGGGGTCCCTGCCCAGGGCCAGGGTTGCCCCCTCCCCCCACACCACACACAGGAGTGGGACCACAAGGCTGGGAGGGAGGGAGCAGGGGCTGCATCCTGGAGGCTGGAGGTGTCTGCCAAGCCTCTGTGGAAAGGGGTCAGGGTGTCCTCACACAGACCCCGGACCAGGAACGTGTGGCAGGTGGTCACAGGGCACAGGGGTGGCCCCACAACCAGCGAGCAAGAACGTGTTTATTGGAGTTGCGTCCGCGAGTCTGGGGTCTACAGTGTCCCGTACGAAGGGGGTTTTGTGCAGAACAAGCGAAGTGCCGTCAGTCAGGGGGTGGGCACAGGACGAGCACCGGGAGCCCGCGCGCAGCCGTGCACTGCGCTGCGGAAAAGCAGGTACGACGGGGAAAGGACTGGGCACCATTTTAACGTGGTAGAAGCTTTGTCTCTAAAAATTTTAAATACTTGTCATATATATCTTAACACCATGAAAAATCTGTCCCGACCGCGGGCAGCCTCCCTTCCTCCCTGGGGAGAGGTGGGGGCTGAGGGTCGGGGCTTCCACGGGACCACAGTGCAGGGCCAGGGGTCGGGGGAGGGGCTGGGGACCTCCCACCCTGGGGAGCCCGTCAGAGTCTGAGCAGGAGCCCGGTGGCAGCAGAGCCCTTGGCGGGGGCAGGCACATCCCCACAGCCCCCTGGGCCCCCGGAGCAGGCACCCTCGGGGGTGCCCCGCTCCTCCCCTGGGGGTCCCCTTGGGCCCTGCAGCCGCTGCTGCCGTTCCTGGGCCTGCCGGGCCCGGCTGGCGATGGCGCGCACGCGGCTCTGGCTGCGGGAGGAAGAGCGCCGCAGGAAGCTGGGGGGACCAGGCGCCCCTTCCCCCGCGGCAGTCAGGCTCGTGGGCGAGGTGATGTCACCCGCCTGCTGGAAGCCGGTGAGCCAGCGCAGCTGCTCCGTCAGGGCGTCCCGCTGTGCCCCCTGCCCTGCCCGCCCCTCCCTTGCCAGGCCCAGGCTCCGGCCCAGGATCCCCACTTGGGGGGCAAAGTCGTCAGCAGTCAGGTCCCCCAGGCTCTTGGACTTGGCAGCTGCAGGGCAGTCCCGGAGGCCCGCCAGGGGGAGGCGACCCCAGGGGGGCCTGGGGGCCAGGGGACGCGGCGAAAGCTCTTCCAGTGCGGTAGGCAGCTGGCCGGCAGCCCGCAGGTTGGGGCTGGACTTGCTCTTGGTCACGGCCGACAGGTCCAGGCGGGCAGCTGTGGCCAAGCAGGGCCGCAGGGGCAGACGTCCGGCTAGAGCCCCTGAGACGCTCTCACGGCCCAGGCCCAGGCCCGGCAGGGAGAGGTCGATGACCGTGTCGCTGGACGACACACTAGAGGATGAGGACACGCTGTCGCGATGGCCCCCTGGTTCCAGCCGCCGCCACAGCCGGTCTCCGCTCGTGGCATCCGAGTACACGGTGGGGCAGGGCCCAGCCAGGGGCCGCCATCCACCCAGGAGCTCCAAGGGCATCTGCCCCTCACTCATGGCCTTTCTGACCATCTGGCTGCTGGGGGTCCCCTCGCACGCCCCCCTGGGGCCCCCACCATTGTACACCCTCCGCCGGCCTTCCAGGGTCGGCTCCGTGTCCCCTCTGCTCCGGGTCCTGGGCTGGAAGGGCATGGAAGCTCCCAGAGCTACCGCTGCGGGGCTCACCACTTTGGCGCCGGGTCCCGAGGTGCGCAGGGCCCCTCCCGGGGAGGGGCTGGGGGGAGCAGCCACCAGAGGTGGGGGGCCAGGACCCAGGGATGGCTCCTCAGCAATGGTTTCCAGGCCACACAGGGAGGAGCCCGTCCTCTGCATGGAGAAGGGGCGGGTATCTGTGGGTGAGAGGAGAGGAGCATGTTGGGCACGTCCCCCATGGACAGGGCCTGCGGGGCCCTCAGCGGCCAGGCCCTTCCCTGTGCACACGGCTGCCCCCACCCTGCCCTCCGGCTCTGCTGCTGCTGGGGCTGGGGGAGCAGAGGGTCTGTGCCCACAGGCAGGGTCCACAGGGCCCCCTGGAAGGCCAGGGCTGGGGACGGCACAGGGCACACGGGCTGGGCCCCATTACCTGGCACGCAGTTGCTCTCAGTCCCTAACTATGGAGGCAGCGTGGGGACAGAAAGAAGAACAGGCTGGTCAGCGTGTGGGTGCGACTGGCAGGTGGACAGACAAACAGCGAGGCTGGGCGGGGTGCAAGGAGGGACCGGGGTCTGGGTGGCGGGAGGGGGGCGGACAGGCTCAGCTTCCAGCCCCTCCCAAGGCTGAGGTTCCCTGACGAGGTGCCCTCAGGCTGTTGTCTGTCACAACCGCAGCTCAGCTCAATTCAGGCCATAAAGCAATGCCCAGGGCTGAGGGGTGGGTGTCGTCTCCTCCACCCCCTGCAAACGCGGGGGCCCTGGGCACCGTCCGCCATCTCGGGGCGTCAGGGGCCACCTTGCAGAGCATCACGAGCACACTCCAGGCTTCCCAGAGGACTGCGGTACGCGGCCAGGGGCCGAACACCTGCAGCCTGGCCCTGGGGGGGGGGGGGGGGGGACAGGAAGCTGCCCCCAGCTCTTAGCAAAAGCGCCAGGAGAGGACAGGGCCGGCCAGCAAAGAAGGCCGACTGGGGCTGTGGCCGGGGACGTCAGGTCAGTGCGCGCAGCAGCTGGAGTCAGACCTGCTCTCACTTAGGGGCTCATGGGGAGTCTCTGAGGGCAAGAGGGGGTTGGCACCATCCGCTGGGGAAGGGGTGCTGGGGGCGGCAGGGGACGCCCAGGCAAGCCAGCGGAGCAACGGAGAAGCAGCCAGGACGAGCACACAGAGGCAGTTTCTGAACACAGAAGCACAGGGAGGGTGCCTGGCCCAGGCCATGCCGAAGGGGGCGTGGGGGGCAGCACAGAGGACGCCGGCCAGGAGCATCTGGTCTTACCGGTGGACAGCATGGAGGAATTACTCCTAATCTCCTCCAGCTTTTGAACGAACAAGGCATTCATCTCCCTCTGCAGGGCCCCTGCCTGCCTGCGGGCGCCCTCGGGCCAGTGGGGGGCCACCTCGGGACTGCCCAGGCCGCCGGAGTCCGTGGACACAGAGCCGCCTCCCGGACCTTGCCGCAGGGCCCCTCTGCCTCTCCCCGTGCCAGCACAGGGAGCCCCCAGCGAGTCCGCCCTGGCCCGGGGCTGCTGGCTGATGGCCTCATGCATGGCTGGGGACCCGGGGCTTGGCAGCCGTCCCCGCCGCAGGCCCTCGGCGTCCTCACCGGCGCAGGAGCCCACCACACACTTCATGCAGGTGGCGGCCATCCCGGCAGGCCCGGGGTCCTCAGGGGCACAAGGGGGCGGCTCCTGGCCCGGATTCTGGGGCATCGGGCTCTTCCCCACCAGCGCCTTACCTCGGGGGCTGCGGCTGCCGGGCTCCTCGGGGGCAGGGGCCTCCAGGGTAGGGCCGGGGCTGGGAGCGGCCACGTCACGGGCCTCCCCCTCGGAGCCTGTGTCCTGCGTGCCCAGGACCAGCTCCGGAAAGGCCTTGCGGCCCGGCTTCTGACTCTTGGTTGGGGCGCTGGCCGTGCGCCGCAGGAGCCTCTGGCTAACAGAGGGCCGAGGTGGGGGCCGCCCAGCAGCATGACTGTCCAGCGACCCAGGCTTTGGGCCTCTGAGGAACAGGCCTTTTAGGCCCAGAGCCTGCTTGACCTGCAAGAGAAGGAGCCCACATAGCCGGCAGCCAGGCCCCGGGGACCAGGGACTGCCAGCTCGCAGCCGCAGCCCAAGGGCCAGTGTGTCAGGCTTGTGCCGCTCACAGCTGCGGGTGGGGAAGCATGTCCCCAGGGCACCCCTGCCAGGGACAGCAGCCGCTATGGCCTTGGCACAGACTGGGAATGCTGCCTTCCTTGAATGGAAGGGGAGGGTCTGCGGGTCTCAGGACAGTGGGCCCTGTGAGGGCTGGAAGGAGAAGGCCCCCTGGGCTTCCCAGACAGGGACCTTGAACCGTGGCTCCTGTGCCCACAAGGTACCCCTCACAGGTTCCCAAAGCCCCCGGCTCCAGCAGAGCGGGCTGGCACAGGGTGCCAGGGGGTTGCTGGCAGGGAGAGAGAGAGGAGAGAAAACCCCGTGAGAGCAGCACCACCCCGCTCACACTCACCCTGCCTTCGGGCACACGGGCCCAGGAAGCAAGCAAAGCCGAGCGCAGGCCAGTGGTCTGCTCTCCCACATCCCTGCCTCCCCGCTCCCCCGGAGGCGCTGCCTCTTCTGGGAAGCCTTCCCGACTGCTACTGGCCTCACCGTGCTCTCCGTGCAGCAGCCCCAAGGGCAGGGCCCAGGCTGCCTCGGCATTCCCTGAACTGCTGCTGGCCTCGGCCTTCCTGGACAGCCAGGCCTCTCCCCGCCACCTCCCTGTCTGAGCAGAGCAGCTGGGGGTCCCCGGGACCAGCTGGCAAGGGCCCAGGTCACTGCCAGAGAGGCTGACAGCTGTGTCTCCAGAGTGCAGAGGCCAGAAGGGTCCTCGCATGCAGAGGCCCTGACCACAGCCACGACTGCCCAGGGACAAGGGGGTGCTTCCGCGCAGGGCTGTTCACGTGGCCCGCACTTGAAACGGCTTCCCGATTCAAGATCCCAAATCCAGAGCAATTTGGTCAAAGTTGGCGGCAAAGTCATTTAGAAGAAGGTCCAGGATTCAAGCTCAAAGCACCTGGTCCCTGGGGCCTCCCCACCCCACAGCGGGCATCATGGGCCACACACGGAGCCAGGGAGCACACGGGGGCGGGGGGGCAGAGGGGCCGAGAGGAAGGGCAAGGGCAGGGAGGGCAAGGAGTGCAGGGGAGCCGGCGGCGCTCTGAGCTAGAGAACAGGACACGGGGTGGGGGTAGGGGGGCACGGAGTGTCAGACAGAGGAGGGACGGAAGGCCAGGAGGGGTCCCCACACAGGAGGCCTCGCCGGAGTCCTGGACCTGCCTCGTAAATGCTGCTCTGTGGCTGGACATGGCCCGAGGGACCCCAGAACCACACCACGACCATGTCTCATGAGCTGACAGGCTCCAAAATGCTACCAGGAACCACAGATGCTAGTGGGGTGGCCTGAGCATGCAGGTGGGGGGTGGGTGGGCTCCGCCGCCCTGGCGCTGGGGTACCTTTGAGCTCCTAACGGGACTGTCCTTCTAAAAGTAGACTTTGGACATGGGGAAGGCCACTGCAAGACCAAAGAGACAGAGTGACGGCTGTGAGACGCAGACAGCCGGGCAAGGAGCCCGCGGACACAGGCAGATGCAGGACAGACAGGCAGCTGGACCGTGGGCAAGAGCGGAGCGGCCTGCGGCACCGCACATGGCAGCACCATGGGGCCGTGGAGGTGGCGGAGAGAGACAATGGGAGCCAGGACCACACCGGCCCCTGTGCGTGCCTGACACACCGCCACACGCCAGCCCCCGCCTGGGCCCGGAGCTCAGAAAGGGGGAGACAGGGGAGGTCCCCCATCCAGGGATGTGGGGGATGGGGAGCAAAGCCAGGCAGACCCCTTCAGAGACAGACGGAGGACCAGAGATCCTGAGACGAAGAAGGACTGGGGAGGCTCGAGAGAGACAGGGAGCGGGGGCTGCAGCGGCCACGGTGCCCCCCACTACCCACTTGGCCGGTGGAGAAACAGGCCCAGCAAGGTACCCAGGAGGCCCGGCCGCCCTGGCAGCGTGGCTGGGGTGGGACTGGGAGGGGGGCGAGGCCGGGGGTCCTGCAGGAGGCTCTTACCTTACCACTGATGTCACTGACAGCCACGTGGACAAAGATGGAGGCTTCTTCCATCCCCTCCAGGTACACGTGCCGGTAGCCTGCAATACCGGTCACCCGCCCGCTCTGCTCAAAGGCCCTGAATATGGCCTGTGAGCCCAGCTCTGGGGACACCTCCTCCAGGAAGCCCGCTGATATCATGGGCTCCTCCCCTTCCTGGGGGCCAGTTGATGCGCAGCCTGAGCACTCCTCCCCTCCCCCATCCTCAAAGCGCCCTTGGCCCCATACCTTCCTCCTCGGTCCCCACTGCGTCCCTAGACCTACCCATGGCAGGAGCCGACCCACAGAGGGGAGCTTAGCCCTGGTGCCCTCCACTGACCTACGGGAGGCACTGGTCTGTGGTGTGGGGGACACACTGGGTGTGGGGGAGGGACTGCTCTCTGTGGGGTGTGCTGGCCTCTGTGGCAGATGCCTGCCTGAGCAGGGGACATTGGTCTCTATTATGGGGGACGCTGCCCCTCCCCACCCTGTCAGCCCCCGCCTACCTGGCATCATGCTGCTGAAGGCCAGCGTCCTCTGGCCAATGAAGTCACGCCCAATGGGGTCATGGTCCCAGACGAGGAAGCGCACCAGTGCGATCTCAGGCATATGCACGGTAAACACCAGGGTCTCCTCCCACATGGGGTTGAATCCTAGAGGCCACGGGGAGGAGGTGTCACCTCTCACCCCAGTCCCTAGCCAGGAGGCCACTTGGGCCCACACCCTCTACTGGTGCCTCTGCCTAGGCTGGCCGCCCGGTGGAGAAAAATAGCCCCTGGGGACCAGGCTTCCCCACGGGCTCCTGTGAGGGGGCAGCGGCGGGGTCACAGGATCGTCCCCCGCCCCACCCTCCCCTGTGAGCCTCACCGTTGTCATCCACCACACGCGTCTGCTCCTTGTTGCAGTCCACGGGGAGCCCAATGACCTCCACCTCCACGAAGGGGTCGATGATCTGGGCGGGTAGGGCAGGGTTGGCACCGGGCCTGGTGTGGCGGCCCAGCCCAACCCGCCCCTGCCGGGCCCCTCCTACCTCGCCTCGGTCCCCCAGCATGGAGTCCCGCGGCTTGGGGAGCTGCTGTCCGCTGATGATGCGGAGCACCAGCTGCTTCTTGAGCTGTCCGGGCAGAGGGTCCTCGGAGTTGGGGTTGAAGACGCCTGGGGGGGCCAGGGCGCCAGGCTGAGGGGTTTGTGGTGGCACGGGGCACTCCACGGCACCCCGTTGACCGGCCAGGAGTCCCGGGCCGGGGACAGGGACAGAGGAGCAGGGTTCCAGCACGGGTGCACCAGTGGTCTACGTGCCGGTCTCCCCTGGGACCGTCCTTGCCACCCTCCACACGCCGGGCTCCCCGGTGATGGGGCTCCGCAGGCCCGTGCCCCCAGGCGGTACAGTGAAGGTGGCCAAGGCCGGCCAGGAGGGCTGGGAAGGATCCCGGTTAAAAGGGGGACAGCTCCACATGGCTGCTGGTGGCTGGCAGTGAGAAAGCTGGAGGCTCCGGGAAGGGATTAGGAAGCTATGACTGCCCCATGGGCAGTCTCCCTAGAAGTTTCCTCTTGGGGGCCTCGTGGGGGTCAGGCGTGCGAACAGGTCTCCCTTGTTCACCCCTGCCGGCCCCTGGTAGCATGAGGCCCTCTGCCGCACCCCCACTTCTTGCACCCCTACTTTGGAGGTGAGCCTGTGGCAGCCGCCCCTGCCCGTCCCGCGCCCCGGGCCACGGACCTCACCCTGGCACATGCACTCGGGCTTGAGCACGTAGCCACAGCTCCCGTTGGCACTGAACTTGGCCCGGTTCAGCTGCAGCATCCGCCCCTCCGACTGGTAGTTCAGGGCGACTGTGGGGGGACACGAGGTGGTCTGTGAGCGCCTGGCCCGCACCCCACCCCCACCTGCCCTGCTCAGCTGCCCCCGAGTCCAGTGTTCACCTACGGGAGCCGGCCCCGGGCTCACCCTCACGCACAACCCAGGCCAGGCGTCCCGGCGGAAGGCCCCTGGAGCCCAGCACAGCCAGCCCCCCGCCGTCCCAAGAAGCACGTGGCCGATGTGCCTCAGTCTTTCCCACCTCGTCCCGGGGTCCCCAGGACCCCACCCCAGTGCCAGCCACTGGCAGGGTGTGGCGGAGGCCCTCCGAGCCCAGCCTCCTGGAGCGCCGGGCCCTCCCACTGCGCAGTGCCGCACGCGCACCCATCTGGCAGCCGGCGTTCCAGAAGGGCTGGGGGTTGTAGTTGCTGGAGTCCACACGGTAGGGGGAGGGGTAGATGCGGGAGAGCTGGTGCTGGTTGAAGCGGAGGTACTGGGCCGGCTTCTGCTGCAGGATCTGCTGGGCCCTGGTCTCGCTGAAGGACGACACCTGCCAGCTGGACGCCACTGCGGGGTGGGGGGAAGGCCTCAGAGGCCCGCCAGGCTGCAGCACACCCGCTCCCACTCCCGGGGCCGGGGGCCCTCACCCTCTGCCTCCACGTCGCGCATGCCTACAGACTTGGTGTACTTCACCAGGTCCGAGAGGGCCCGGGACAGCTTCATGGTCTTTTTCTGCCGGGTCGCCCTGCGGGGAGGAGGGGCGATAGCGGTCAGGACCCCAGCGTGGGTGCCCCTGCAGACTCAGGGCAGCCTGGGCAGCACGGTTCGTGAGCCAGGCTCCCTGGTCCACATAGAACGTGCACCCAACGCCTACTACGCCCCGGGGCGGGTGCCGGGATGGGCAGGGGACCCCGAGGAAGGACAGGGGGGAGGGACAGGTGCAGGCGCCAAGCCCACCCAAGCACAGCGGGCTCTGGGAGCAGGCGCAGGTGTCCGTGTTGGCCCATCCGGCCCCACGACCCTGAGGTCCACACGCTGGGCTCCCCCTCGCCCAACCCACGGTGACTTCACGAGGCCACGGCAGGGCTGGCGCGTCCAACGTCCACTGTTTCAGGGACACGGACCTCGGCACTTCCTGCCCCACCTGTCCAGGGTCCAGGCTGGGGCAGGGCACTGACCCTCGGCTCTGGCTGCCCTGGGAGTCCAGGTCCTCGTCTCCCTCCTCCACGCTGGCCACCTTCTTCAGCTTGCGGGTCTTCTTCTATGGAGGGAGAGTGCAGTCAGGCCCGGTGGAGCCCCCGGATCAGCCACGGCCCTGCACAGGCCGGAGGGGGCAGGAGGCAGGCCCGTCGTCGGGCGCTGGTACCAGGGCTGCCCGGCTGGGCCTGCCTGTCCTCTGCAGTATGCTGGGCGGCCGGGGCCTGAGTGAGCCAGGGGCTTTGGCTCGTGTGCTCCAGGGGGAGGGCCGTCGAGGCACCTGCCCCAGCAGCCCCTGGCAGGCGATGTAGAGAGCAACCCGGGGGGATTCCGGGGGCGGGCCGGGGGCCCTGGGGGCTGCAGGGGAGGCCCCAGCCGGCCGGCACAGGGACAGCTGGGCCCGTGCGCAGGTGGAGCACAGAGGGGTCCAGCAAGGCGCCCCGCCCGGGAGCCCCGCCCGACCTTGCGCTTGGAGAAGCCGCTCAGAAGGATCCGGCTGCTCCGACGGCCGGCCCCGGCGTCCTCCCCTGACTCCACGTCCTCCTCCGCCTGGGGGAGAGGGAGACGGGGCAGCGGGGGAGCCCAGCCTCAGGCCAGAGCTCCGGGTGTCCTCCCCGGAACAAGCCGGAGGGAGCAGGAGCAAGAGCAGCAGGGGCTGGTGCCACCCCAGGCCCGGGGAAGCCCGGTCCGCCGCCGCCCGGTGGGCGCTGAGGCCGCTGCCGGGGACCGGGCTCCAAGAGGGGCGGGGAGGGCTCAGCGGGCCCCCCCGGACGTGTTGCTCTAAACCCACGCAGGCCCAGTCCTGCCTTTTCTCCCCACAGAGGGTGGGTGTCTGAGAAACGCCGTTCGTCGTCTGGAAGTTTCCTCGGCCGCGCGTGCTCATGTTAGGTGCGTGCGAGGCTCCCCGTGGCTCTGGTGTCCTGTCCTGCTTCTTGAGGAGACAAACGCGGTCTGCGCCCCCCGAAGCTGCCCTTATTCACCTCAGGGCTACCGTGAGGCTTCCTCACCGCTGCTTGCAGAGTACCTCCCCTGCCGCTGCCCGAGGGGTTCCCCAGGCCTGGTCCTGCACATGCGTCTGCACACCCGTAGACGCACCTTCCCCACTAGGCGTGCCCCGACCTGGACCACCGGCCGCAGCCAGGAGGGGAGCAAGGCCCCCTCCGTTGTGGACTGTGGAGCTCAAGGGGGACCCCAACTGGACCCCACTATCGGGACAGGGAGCACATGCTGGCCAGCTCCACCCCAGGGACACGGGGGATAAGACCTCATGCTCTGGAGTGGCCCCCAAGAGCCCCCGGAGTGCCTGCCCCTCGGCCTGAACACCGCTGTGGCTCACACACGGGAAAAGGAGTGTGTGGCCCGAGACACCGCTGGGCAGCTGCCCCCAGCTCCAGCTGCCGCCCTGGGCTGCCCACACTGGCTCAGGGGAGAAGCCCGGGAGCGTGGGGAGTCAGGACGCTCCCGTCTCCGCCCTGGGCCTGTCCTACTCGCGCCTTGCTAGTCCACGGCTGCCATCAGCTAGGGTCCGGTCACTCTCAGAAGCGTTTCTCTTTCTCTGCCCCAGCCCCAGCAACACCAGCCCATCTCCCTCCTAATTTACTGATGGCTCCACGGCCCACTGCCAGAGGCGCGGGGGGCCGTGTGCCTGGTGTGCTAGGAGCCAGGGGAGGCCGACATGCATCGCAGCTCTGCAAACACTGTCTGAAACGGCACACACCCATGGCTCTAAATCTGGGCACAGCCAAGGAGGGGCGCACGTCACCCCGCGTCCTGGAGGGGCAGCGCAGCCTCAGCCAGAATCTGCTGTCACCCACGCCCCCCAGCGCCCACATGTCTAAGCTTGGCTGGGTCACAGCACGGGCCCTAGCTCCGACCGCCCTCAGGGATGCTGTGGGCAGCAGAGGGCCCGCCCTGGGCCAATCCTGCCCCCAGACACAGCCTAGTGACCCCAGAGAGCTCAGCAGGGCGGGGTGGGGCGCTCAGGACAGCAGGAGAAAGTGTTTCTGTGCCTTGGACAGAGCACAGACGGCAGGGCCCAGCCTGGCCAGCCCCCTCTGATCAAGAAGGTCCAGTCCTGGCCCCTCTAGATGTCAGGGAAGGCGGTGCTGGGTCCCTCCCAGAGAATCAGGCCTGTCCTTGGCCAGCGCGGCCCCCACTAGAGCTGCGCCCAGCTCCGCAGACTGGGGTCCCGACCGGGGTCCTCTCCTTGCTCCTCTGATGGCACCCGAGTCACCTGCCCTCTCCCACACGGGGACCTCCCAAGGGATGGGGGACCGCAGCCTCGGGCCTCCCAGCAAAGGGGACAGAGAGGTGTGTTGGGGGCACGTGCATGACCCCACTGCCCAGATGTCCCCCCTGCCTAGACCCCCTCAGGGAGCTCTGTGCCCCACACCTCCCCATTGTCCCCCTACCCATGTCCCAGGAGGGGAAGCCCTAGTGCTACTGGGGATAGGGTGGTTCCCTGATCCCCTCCAAGATCCATGCCTGGCCACTCAGCCTAAGCAGCTTCTCCTGCTCTTCCGCTTCCTACTCCTCCTCCAGGAAGCCCTCCCTGATTTCCCCCCAAAACACACACAGAAAATCACACAGAGGTAAGTTTCCCAGGTCCAAATGGCCATCCTGTGTCCCCAACTCCCCAGGTGCATGCCCAGACATCGCTTGGTCGAGGGAAAGCAGGGACTTCACGTCGTGTTGCCACACCAGACACACTGCCCACCGGCTCACCCACAAGGGCCCAAGGTGCTCTGAGTCCTCCCCACCCAGGAACCCGGGACGGGTTTTGGGGGAGGAGGTGTACGCACAGGTGTACACAGGTGTGCCCTCAGCCGCAGGCTGACCTTGTAGGGTGCATGGCCCTCACCTTTTTGCCCTCTGCCTTGTGCCCAAGCTTTCCAGACGGGGGCAGCGTGGACACGGTGAAGTCATTTGGGTCCTCACAGTCCCGAATCTTCGACTCCTTCATTAACGAGTCTAGTTTCTTCTTGGCAATGTTTTCCACACGCTTCCGATTGGTGGCGACCTGCCAGAGCCAGACGGCCACCCCTGTGCCATCATCCCAGCCCTGTGGCAGCAGCAGTGACGGCCCCCAGGTCCCTGCTAGAGGGGCCTGCTGGAGCTGGGGAGCCCGAGCCCCATCTCGGCTTCTCCCCCTGGCCCCAGCCGCACACTCGCTCCTACACAACATTGCTTATCCGCACGCCGCCCCGCCGCAGGGCTACACGGCAGGCATGTCATTCGCCCGGGGCCCCGGACAGTGACCAGCAGGCCCGGAGCGAAGACCTCTCTGATTTGAACACCTGCACGTTCAACGCTACCCGAGGAAGCTCAGCAAACAGCTTTCCAGGCGTCAGGCCAGTGGGCCTTGCGGGAGGAGGTCAGTGTAGCCGGTGGCCACTCTGGGCTCCAGCAGCCCTAAGCAGCTGGGGATGTGGGATCCCACCACTGGCTCCCAGACACCTCAAGGAGTGGGCAGGGGGCAGGGACGGATGGCCGGCTGGCAGCCTCCAGGTGTCCTCCCTGCCTAGAATAGCCCCCGCCCCTTTACAGCCCTGACACACGGAACCCCTCCAGGGCAGGATCTGGGCCGTGGGCATCGGGCGCCCCAGGGAGTCACGCAAGGTAGACGTCAGACAACCTGGGTTCACAGTCACCTGGGGCCAGAGGAATATGCATCCACCTCCAAAGCAGAAAGAATTCTGCTGCTTCAGGGCTTTCTAGAACAATTAGCCTACGTGGCTGGGAACGCTCCTGCTCAATTATTTTCCCATCTGATGGCCCCTCAGGGAGAAGTAATGCCTTCCTGCCTCACAGCGGTGGCTTAGAACAGTGCCCAGAGGAGAGAAGAAGCTAATTAGAGTCGCCCCAGTCCCGCTCTGCCGAGCCCTTTTTCATTCCTCAGCCTTCCTGTGTGACTCCCCCAGGCGGGAAGCCCGCTAGCCAGGAGCTCCGGCAGAGCCTCAGGTGGGGAAGGGCACGCCCTCCAGCCGAGCATATGCCCAGCTGTCTAGCCACTGTACAAAGCACCCTCGCACCATCCCGGTACCCCCTCAGCCACCTGCCTCCTCCCAGCAAGGCTAGAAGCCTGCTGTTCGGGGCTGCAGCTCCCCTCCTTCCCCTACTTACGTCCCCGTTGAGGAGTTTGCAGTCCTCGTCGATCTCATCCGCACTGTCTTCATCAGACACCTCGCCCTCCTCAGCGTCCTCACTGATGCCAGCAGGAAGCTTCTTGCCCTGGGGGGAGGCGGGGACCACAGGAGGTGTCCTGCCGCAAGTGCTGGGAGGCCACCCGAGAAGCAGCAAAGGGAAGGAGCCCTTCGTAAGCTTGCTCGTGGACTTCAGGTCACAGGGTAGAGGCCAGCCCAGCACTCCCTTGCTGTGGCAGCACGGGAGGGAAACGCTGGGCTGTGCACTGGACGTCCTTAGATTGCGGGCCCACCACGGGGGAGACTGAGGCCGGGTCGGGGGTAGGGCCTACCCTGACTCCTCAGCATGGAGCCCCGTACTGTCTAGAGCAGGGCAACTGTCTCTCACCTGGCCCCAGAGCAGCGGTCAGAGGCCCAGCAGGACGCCGGCCCGGGGAGGGGCAGGCAGGGGCTCACCTTCACCAGAATCTTGCCCTTGAGCATCTGCGGAGAGGGAAGCATGGTGGCATCCTCTCCACTTATTGATGACAAGTCCAGCTTATCCCCGAGGATATCAGTCAGATACTGGGCCATCTTCTTCTGTTGGATGACACTGCAGTGATTTTCAATGGACAGGATCACTGGGTACCTGTGGGCCCCAACGTGGAAAGAACAGAGTGAAGCCAGGGGAGGGCCAGGCCCCACCTGCCTAAGACCTCAAGTCACCTGCACCAGTGAATGAAAAGATCTTCCCAGCAGCCAGGATAGATGGACCTGCCAGCCACTCTGGTAAGGGGCCCCTCGATGGCTTTGAAAAGCAACTGAGTGGGTGGGAAAGTTGCTGGGACAGATAAAGAAGGCCTACAGTTCATATCCCAGTAAGAAAAAACAAAGGCAATTAGAAACTCCAGGAAAACCAGGGGACACATTCAAGCAAGTCAGCAAGTCATGGTTTAAAAATGATGGACTCAACGGAGGTGCGGCGTGGAGTGGTGAACCAACTGAGAAAGACAATCTGGTTGGCCTGGATACGGGACTGTCCTGCGAACGGCTCCAGGGCCCCAACACTGGCCCCATAAGAAAGGAGACATCAGCTGGGCCCATGCCATGGGGCAGAACCTTGGTGTTACCGTGCCGTGCAGAACAGGGAGTGCAACTAGGAATTTTCATTATATGCTCTTCAGCTGTTTCATTTACTTTTTAACCAAGTGCACATTTTACTTGGACTTTTGCCAATAGATAACATGATCTTTTTAGAAAACGTCGGTGGCCCCGACCTAGAGGGCACGAATCAGAGCAAGAGACAAGCCCCGCGACGTGGAGGGCACAGGACTCGGGGCAAAAGTATTCACCTCCCCGTTTCTCAGGCTAGAACTGAAGCCTGACGTCCAAGGCGTTAGGGAAGAACCCTCTGCCGGCAAAGATCATGCTGGTGCCCAGAGCTTGCACTCCCGGTGCTGAGACCCCGGGTTCTCCGCGGCCCCAGACGCCTGTCTGTCCCAGCTCCCCTGCCCTGACGTGCCTCCCTCACCTGCAATTCTGGGCCCAGGCTGCCACTCAGCACTCCCACTCCCTTCTGGCAGCCCCACACGGGGCTTGGGCAAGCTCTTTCGGGAGGGGCCCGTCTATTTCTGTTTCCTAAGTCAATCTTGATTCTCTGCCCCTCCCTCATCAAATTAGTTCTCTCCTTGCCTGAAGCCTTGTTTAGCCAAGACTTGAAGGTGACTGTGAGTATGGGGAGGCGGTCTTCTATTTCCAGAAACAAAATTGGATTTTGCTCCACGGTGTCTGTAGCTGCAGCTGAGCGACAGCAAATTGAGTTTGGGGATTGAACAGCTTCTGGGGGTTAATTAGTGCCCGAGCTACCAGTGCTGGAGGAGGCTGACCCCAGGGCCCGCAAGTGTGTGCGACAGGGACTGCGGGCACAGGCAACCCACCAGCCAAAGCTCATCTGCCATCACCAACTGCCCCCACCACCCTCCCTCTCCCCAGACCTGCAGCTCCACTGCCTTCCCTGACCCTCAGCCTCAACGAGAGACCCCAGAATCAGTCCTGTGACCTCTGCAAACATGCCTCCTGAGAGAGGGTGTGGGGGAGGGGCAGGAAGAACCCTATGAGCCCCTTCCCCCCACCCTCCTGCTCAGGGTCCCTTCCCCAGTCCCAGCCACTCACTCATTCTTGACAAAAGCATATTTGTTGATGGTTTCGATGACATCTTTGAAGAGGATCTTGGAGGTCAGAGTGTAGCCGTGGTGCACGATGGGCTCCCCGTCAGGCCCATCCCAGCAGTCCACTGTGGGCAGGCAGACCTCAGTCAGGCAGACCCACAGCACGGGGACCGACCGAAAGCGTCCTCCCGCTTGGTAGCAAACACCAGCAGGAGCCTGTCCCAGCCCGTGCCGCGAGGAGGGCAGTCACCCTGCTCAGAGCCACCACAGGTGTGTCCCCAAGAGCAGACGCCGGTCCGCAGCCCAGGCGTGGGGCCAGAGCCCCCCACACGCACCCTCCACGCAGCGGCAGCCGGCCTGCAGGACCCAGGCGTACATGTCCACCCGAGACTGGGACATGAGCTGGTCGCCCACGAGGTAGGTGTTGTGGGACGCGGTGATGAAATAGTGGCTCAGCGGCCGTGTCATGTCCTGGTGCACGCCGTGGTGCTCGGGGTTGAAGATGTCACCGGCGGGACTCCGAGTATAGTTGGTGAAGCCTGCGTGGGAGGCACGGGGGGCGCTTAGCCCCGCACGCCGATCCTGCCTCAAGGCTCATCTCAGCACCACCCACCCCCGCGCCACGTAGGACAGGAAGCTGCCCGCTCAGGCCACCTGTCCCGCCCTCGCATTGCCGGCCCGCACCCTCCATGGGCCTGCCAGGACAGCTAGACCGCAGCCACGCCCTCACTCACCGTCGATGCCCAGCACCCCCTTACTCTTGTTTTCCGGGCAGGGCTCAAATTGCTGGACGATGTCCCGGCAGCTCTCAAGGGTCACACCCGCCATCTAGGCCGGAGCAGGGGCTTAAGCCCTGGCTAGCCCATCACGGGCCTGGGCTAGCCTCAGGCAACAACCCCCGCCCACCGCCACCACTGCCTCCCCCCTGCCTCTGATCGTCACATCAAGACTAACCACGGCAGGGGGAGGCTCAGGCCCCTGTGGTGTGCTTCCTGGACCAGGGGGCACGCTGGCTACCCCCAGTGTCACAAGACTTGGGACTCGGTGGCCAGGGGACTACTGGTGGGTCACTTGGCTTCGGAAGAGTTGTCTCCAACTTCAGATCCTTGAAGCCAGGGAAGGGTCTTTGGTTCCATCGGCTGGGCCACCCCTCATCCCCACCGGGCTAAGCATCTCAAGAGCTATGGACCAGTGCTGTCCCGGCAGAAGTCCCCGTATGGGAGGAGGTACAGGGGAACCAGGACCCAGGCCGGCCTTGGAGGGACCCAGGGGCGCAGGGAGCCTCCTCTCCCTGCCTCCCCCTGCTGCCTCCCCACATCTCTCACAGGAAAGCTGCACCACAAAGATGAGCCCAAGACAGCCCTGCACATCAGTGACCCCATGGACCAGAGGCCAAGTGACCTCCCAGGGCCCTGTGGTGCGGCAGGCCAGGAGCCCCCAGTTCCCAGATGCAGGCCCACCATTCCCGAGGAGCGCGGGTGAGGGTGCGTCACTGGTGACAGAAGGGAAAGGGGGGCAACAGGGGTCAGAGCCTAGAGTCCAGAGGCCTGGGTGAGGGCTCAAACGGCCTTCCTGGTGGACAGTTTTCGTCCCAGATATATGTTCTAGAAAGCTTAGGGTGAAGGACAGGGAATAATGAGTCAGAATTGCCCATCCCAGACAGGACCACCCTACCACCTCCACCCGCCACCCATGTACACCAGCCACCATGACAGAGAACCCACAGCCTCGTCCCAGGGCTGCCCACGGTGGCTGGGCTGAGGTTAGTGTTAGGGTCAGGGTTAGGGTTAGGGGTTAGGGGATAGGGATAGGGTTGGGGTTAGGGTTAGGGTTAGAGTTAGGGTTAGGAGTTGCCCTGGACATCAGGATCCCACGAGGCTGGTGCAAGTCTCTCCCGTCCAACCCCAGAGCTTCCCTAGCAGTGCAGCCACAAGAACAGAACCCCATTAATCTGTATATGTTAGGGGAGGTATTTTGGGAGAACCATCCCAGCTGCAGCCCTCTCTCATGTCCTGGGCTTGAGGCAGCCTTGTAGTGCAAGGTAAGGCCGGATGCCTGCCCAGGACTTAAGGACTGTTGGTGCCTGTGCAAACACCATGTTGACCCAGCCTGGGTCTCTCCGCTGTCCCTGCTGATCCAGCCACCGAGTTTTGGGTCCAGCCCAATGGCCGATACCTATTATCCCTAACCTGGAGTCTGACTCCATCCCACTCTCTGCCCAAAATGAGGTCCCTGAGGGTTTCAGGAAGTTTCAAGTCTGGAAGTTGATCCTCAAGGTGGCCTCCCACCGGCCCTGAGGTGGGAGCCACAAGCTGTTTGAGCCCTGCCAAAGGAGCGCTCTTTCCCCCAGAAAGAGGGAGCCCAGGGACACTGGCCTTCCCCTCTCCCACTGCTGAGTTCCAGCTTCCTGCCCACCACAGAAAGCAACAGTCAGCTCCTGCCTGGTCCAAGGTCAAGGGCACCCCCCACCCCTGAGCCTCTGGTCACTGCGTCCCCCATCTGCAGGGCTATGCCCAGGGAGCCCTCAGCCTCTTCGGATGGGCAGGGGGCATAGAGTCAGGAGAAAGGGGTGCGCATGCCCCTCAGACACCCAGGGCATCCAGGCACCTGCTGGACAAATGGGCAAATGGCAGCAGCGGTGGGCCTGGATCTCAGGGGTACAAGCTAACCAGACCCGTGGCGGGAACAGGAGGGATGGCTGGAGCATGGGACCCCATTCCACAAGGAGTTCCACGCTAAAGGTGCTGTGGTGAGGCACAGGCTCCCTTCAGGAAGCTCGGGGTGTCTGTGGTCAGGGCTGAGCTGCTCAGAGGCCCACAGGGGAGAAACCATGGAACTTCCCCAGTGTCCCTCAGGGTCTCCATGGGACACCCCCTCGAAGAGGCTGGCATCGCCCATGATGGGAACCGAAGCAGGTCAACGAGTGGAACCCTGAATGCCAGGCTGGCGCCCATCCTTTCACACTGAAGGGCTCTCAGCCACACTCAACCGGTTCAAGGGCCCTGGGAGCCCAAGGGGAGGCCATGTAGGCTCGGACCCTGCACCTGCTGCCCAGGCCCTCACCTTCTGCTCCACCTCCAGGAAACGCTGGAGGTCAGTGACGTCCAGGTGGTCTTTGTGGTTGCTGTAGGTCAGCATGAGCAGGTAGAGGTCCCGGCGGGTGGACATCATCTTATAGAAGGCACAGAACTCCTCAAAGCCCAGCGTCCCCTGGTGGTCATCTGTGTCTGCTTCCTGCAAGCCAGAAATCTGTGTCCCCCAGTGTCCCACCCGGATAGCTGCCTGGGATCCTTGCAGCAGAGAACTCACTGGGCGCCCCCGCCCTGACTCTCCCACCAAGAAGCCACTGAGTGACCCTTTAACACAGATCTGACCCTTCCCTCCCCTAGTCCCAGACTTTCAAGGTCAACTTACACCTAAACCTGGCACAGTCACCCCACACTGAGAACCAACACCCCACACTGGAATCAAAACTCCACTCTGGGGGTCAGTGCCCCATCTGGGAGTCAGCACCCCACGTTAGAGCCGACACCTCCCTGTGGCAGCTAACAGGCCACTCTGGAGTTAATGCCCACCCTGGGTTCTGAGCCTGTGATGGTACCAGGGTGCCCAGTGGCTAGAAGAGCTCAAGGCCGCAGGGTGTACCGAGTGCCCTGCCTTCAGCAGGGAGAGAGCACCTTGCTGCTGTCTCCCTCTTGCCGACAGGGCAGCTCTCACAACACCAGCAGGAACCCGCTGGACGCCAGTGAGACCACAGACTCCTTCATGAACCCACCACTCAGGGACCAACCCCTGAAGCGTCAGAGCCTGGGAACACCAAACACCAGAGCCAGGACAGACCCGGAGGACAAGGGACGGGGCAATGGCAGGCTGGACTGCCCGGAGGAGGCTGAGGTGCCCCGGGGCCATGGTGACCCCTGGGAATGGATCAGAAAGGCCCCACAGAAGGTGCCTCTCCAGCCCTGAGTGCCCTGGGGTGTGAACAGGAACCCCCGGAGGCTGAGGGCACAGCGGGAACGGACATGGGGTCAGCGCCACGGACAGCAGTGCTCCCGGCCCTGCCTCCTGTCTGGCCAGTCTTTCCTCGTGGACTGACACAACCTGGGGTGACGGGGGTGGGGCGTGGGCGCCAGGTCCCTGAGGCCCTCTCTGAACCGGGAGCGTCACCAGGGAACCCAGGACCACAGACACCCCCACGTCCGCATGCCCAGGGAGAGTACTCCTCTTGGGGGCAGATCTCTAACGCCTGCTCCTAAATGGGCGCTGTGAGGGGCACATAGCAGGGCCCCTGAGCCTCAGTCCAGGACCCCAGCACCCATGCCACGGCTGGGACAGGACCAAAGACCATGTGTGTCTGGAGCTGTGTTGGAGCAGCCCTGGGTCTGAGAGCCGGCAGGACGGCCAGGTGGGCAGCCGTCCCAGGGTGTGGTTGGAGCTGCGCAGGGACGCCCATCGCACTGAGTGTCTGGTCCCACCCAGTTCTGTGCTGGGCTGTACCGCCAGGAGTCCAGGCTGGGGAGGCTGCCTGCCCTCCGGCCCGCTGCGAGCCCTCGGGGCGAGTGAAAACACGTTCTGAGGATGAGACCCAAAAGCACAGCCCCTCAGGCCCAGTCCTTCGGTCGCTCCTTCTGCCCACAGTCACCGGCCGGCCAAGGCCCACTCTGGCTGGAGCCACTCTGCTGGGCACCCGAGGGCCACGCGGGGCCTAGCCACACTGCTGTCACCTCAGACTTCACGAAGCTATGTTCAAGGCGCCCTTTGCCCTCTACAGATCTCTCCGCTGGTTAGGCACGTCTAGGTACTGGAGATAATCTTGAAATTTCTTGGCAACCAAATCGACTCTAGTGATCAGAGCTGTTTGACCCGGTGGGAAGTCGGTGCTCCTATCCTGCGCTCCAGAGCACTGGGAGGGAGGCCGTGAAGATGACCCGGGAGGCCCAGGGACTTGGGGACTACTGTGGACACGGTGGAGGGGCACAGGCTCTGGGGTCCACAGCTCTAGGCCAGCGTCCACCCCACACACTTGCTGCACCCTTCCCTCCGGAGCCAGCCCAGAGCCGCCACCACACACACACACACACCCGTAGGCTCCAGGCTGCAGGGTCTCCCACTGTTCTGGGCTTCCTCGAGGGGATCTGGTCAGAGCCCAGACTCAGCCAAGCCAAGGGCGGGTCAGAGGGCTCTGCGGGGAGTCCCCGTGTCTGAAGCCTGCCTGAGAGGCCCCATGTCCCTACAGGACCGGGTGGGCATGGGCTCCCCAGGGCTCCCAGCCTGGGCACATCTTCAAGCCAGGACTTTGTGCGTGACCTTCAGGCCCTGGGAGCCTGCGCACACTCGTGCCCCATTCTGGGAGGGGAAGATGCTCTCCTTGCGCCTCAGAGGACAGGCTGGACCCCAAGGTCTAAGCCAGCCTATTGCCCAGCCCCTGACAGCCTCACTGTTCTGGAACAACCTCTTGCCCCAGAGCGGTCCCCAGAAGCAGCATCGGCAGGGTACAGGTAGGGAGCTGATCTGCAGGCCTGAGCCGTCTGCCAGTGCCGTCTGCCAGCTCCTCACTGCCCAGGCAGTCTCTGTTCCCTTGGGGGCCCCCAGGAGGGGCCCTGGGAGCCCCCTAGTCCTTGCCCAGCAGCCCAAGGGCATCCCACTTGCCCCTTCATTCACGCTCGTCTTGCTCAGCCCAGCGCCAGCACCTGTCTGTCATGAGAGCCCAGGGGAAGCCCCAGGGGCCGTTCCCGGTGGAGCCGTTGGCTCTGTGTGCGTGACAAATACAGAGTCAGAGGGACCGAGAGATGGAGAATCATCTTTCCAGGCTGCATCCTAGGAGCTGGGCTTGTCTGCCGTTCAACCCCACAAAGCAGGGACCCACTGATGCCACCTTTCTCCACACCATACCAGCTGAGGTTCGGAAGGAGAAGCTAACTACGGACAGTAAAGCCTGTGTCTCTGCCGACAGATGCATTTTCCGAATCCTAACGCGGGGCCCGCTGAACCAGAAGGCGGCCCTGGGCGGGGCCCCAGAGCTGCTGCCCACAGGATGGGCCAGTGCCGGGCACCCTGGGGGAGGACGAAGAAAGGGGATGCAGCCTGCTTTGGGTGGCTTCCCTTGGGGACCTGACGGGGTCCAAATGCCCCCTGCGAGGGAGGGCCCCCAGGAGCAGCTGCCACCATGCCCCGGGCTTGAGCCGCCTCCGCTCCGCCAACGCGAGCTGTCCCCACCCCCGTCCCCCGCAGGCCCCGCCGGGACTTCCTGCAGCTCCCTCGGGACGGCTCCCGGGGACGCGCCTGCACCGGCCCCACCTCACCTTGAACATCTGCTTCACCCTCTGCCGTGGCAGGTTCACGTTCAGCTTGTGCAGCAGCTGCAGGACCTCGCTGATGCTCAGGCTCCCGTCCCCATTCTTGTCGGCCTCGTCAAACGTCTGCTTCAGCCACTTCGGGGCCGAGTCAGGGAGCAACACAGTCCAGCAGGGCCAGCTGCGCCCACCCCCCCACCCCCCCGCCACGGGCCGGGAGGAGTGGAGGACCCCAGCCCCAACGCCCCTCCCCTGCTCCCTTTCCCCAGATGTGTGACACCCCCCCAGGAGGCTAGCCCTTCCCTGACACCTGCCCCCAGACCAAGGATATTGGTCCCTGGTACGCTGGCGGCGGGCCAGGCTGTCCTCGTCGCTGATGCCGGCCATGAGGTAGCGCAGGCCGGTGACCCAGGTGCGCGCCTCATCCCCACTGGGTGACACCAGGTCCAGGGACTCTCGGTGGCTGCCGTGGTAGATGCTGAAGCAGCAGTTGGGGTCGAAAACCCCATCAGGGTAGCGCTGGAAGACCTCAGACTGCCGCCCCTCGCTCACCTCCTGGATGGAGTCAATGGAGACTGCGGGGGGCAGGGGCACCGGTCACAGCCCGCCCAGTGCTCGGAGCCCCCACGTGCTGCAGCGGCTCAGCACAAAGGGGCAGGAGAGGCGAGGCTGGGGACAGCCGGGGGAGGGGCATTTCAAGGGACCCTCGAAAATACAGACGGGCTCAGGCTGGAGAGCCCACCCCTCCCCGCTCTGCTCTGACCGTAAGGTCTGCTCCCCACTTCCTTCGGGTGTGAAAGAGGTTCACACACTCCCCCGGAGGGAGGGGGCTGCCTCCCCCGCATTAGTAATCCCAGGCATGTGGCCTCTGCCCCAAGCCCAAGGCTGCAGAGCAAGGGAGCCCAGACAAGCCCCTTCTGTCCAGCTCTGGCCAGCTCGTGTCCCCACCCAGATGCCAGCCTGATGCAGGGCTGCCCCCCTGGTGAGCACTGGCCCCGCAGGTGGTGGAACCAGGGGTGCAGCAGGGTCCTGCTCTGTGTGCCCCAGCCCAGGTGCCTCCAGAGATATCCTTACTGGACGCAGCCTCCGGAGCTCCAGAGCCTCCACGCAAGACCTGACGAACGCCCAGCCGACACCCCGCCGCTGAGCTCAAGAAGGCGTCTCTAGGTTCAGCTCCCGCACGTGGGGCAGGGCCCCTCATGGCGCGTGTGCAGGGCACCGGCAGCCAGGGTCCCCTCTGGGAGCCAGGCACGCGGGGCCGGCGTCCCAGCTCTGGGCCCTCCATCCAGCTTTCACTGCCTCCCATTACTGCTGGCCATTTCTGCTGCTCTGCCCAGCAGGCGCTATGCCCTTCTGGGGGCGGGGTTGATCCTGCCCAGGGCAAGGACGGTGGGGCAGCCCCATCAGTGCGGTGAGGGGTGGGCTCACCCCTCTGTCTTCTGCTCCCACTCCCTGAGCTCCCAGGTGGGCCGAGCCCACCTACCTGGGGGAGCTGCCTACTTCCTTCTCCACATGCGTACATGTGCCTGGCACGGGTGGGGGTCCTGAGTCCCTGGACTGGGAGGGTGACAGTCAGGGAACAGCTGCCCCCCATTCCTCCCTCCTGGAGACCTTCCAAGGCCAGAGACAGCTCTAAACAGTGCACTCAGCCTCCCCTCCAATCCTGGCCAGTCTCTGCTCTGTCACCCCTCCCCTCGAGGGACCTCTGTGACCCCATCTACTGGTCCCCTCTCTCTCCATCCTCTGTGTTTTCTTCCATGCTCAGCTGGACATGAAGTTGCCCTATTGTGAGGTGACTGCCCACCTTGCACTCGAACCCAGTGCAGGGAACAGAGCCGCGTGCAAGGAGGAGCCCCGGGGAGAACTGCATCTCCACCCCTCCGGGCCCAGAGGGCAGTGCCAGCCCTCTCCTCCAGGATGCCCTCCAGGGGCTTCCACAGCCCGGCTCTCTCCCAGGCCCCACGGCAGCGACAGTGCCCTTGGCAACTGCTGGGCTGAGGCCTGGTC
The DNA here is from genome assembly GCF_010015895.1 of Lontra canadensis. Classification (NCBI taxonomy): domain Eukaryota; kingdom Metazoa; phylum Chordata; class Mammalia; order Carnivora; family Mustelidae; genus Lontra; species Lontra canadensis. The sequence goes on along the minus strand of NW_022631019.1, from coordinate 1,194,147 downwards.
CTGGCCCCCCTGGGTCTCTCCCGGCCTGTGCGGGCTCTAACGTGTCCCTTCCTGCCTCTCAGCCTGGCTTCTGCCATGCCGTGCTCAGAGATCAACTGTGCCCTCCCCTCCCCTGCACAAACCCTCCCAGCTCAGGACCCCTCCTGGCCCCAGGAAAGGGGAGCTGGTCTCCAGAGTCCTTGAGGGCTCTGCCAGGCAGGAACAAGGCCAGGCCCTGAAGGGCACTGGGCTCCGGCCCCTCCCTACCTGGCATCCAAGGTCCCCTCAAATCTCCAAATCCACTGGACCCGTGTGCCAGGCCCAGAGCCCCCGACCTTGCTGCCCTCCCAGCTGCCCGCAGCTGCCCCCCACCCCACGACCCTCCCCCCAGCGCCGCCGCTCACTCTTGGCCTTCTCATTTTTGCGCGACGGCCGCCAGCGGACGCAGGAGCAATGCTCGTCCAGGAAGTAGAAGCGGACCAGGCCCTTGGAGCCGCCTCGGAGCTTGAGCATCTGGGTTCCCGCCTGCATGGCGCTCATGCACCTTTCCACTGGGCGTCCGCAGACGTGGCAGACAGACGGACGACACAGAGACAGATGGACGTGGCAGACAGACGGACGACGCAGAGACAGACAGGACACTGTGAGTGCTGGGCCCCCCACGAGCTTCGGGGGTGCAGAGACCAGCCACACGCCCACCTCCGGGCCCACGGAGCCCACCAGAGAGACTGGGGCTGCACAGCCTGGCAGCCGCCACCTCCCCTCATGAGCCTGGGCCAGGTGCGGTCCCAGGCGGGGCCCAGGGCCGCCACGGCTTTGCTTTCCTTTGCTCTGGCCGTTTGCCCGCCCTCTGCCAGCCCCAGTGACACCACAACCTGCCCCAAAGCCGACGACGCCCTCTCCGGGGCTGCTACGAAGTGTGGCCTCTGTGCCGGGCACAGGGAGGTCCCTGGCAGGCGGCTGGCAGGCCGGGGGTTCTCCTGAGACCTATACCCCCTTCCTGTGGCCTTCAGGAAAGCCGCCCTCCTCCAGGAGGCGGGGGTGACTCGGCACAGTCGAACCCTGGGGGCCCAGAGGGGACCCTGTGAGGCCAAGTCTTGCACTGGGGGTGGGGAGACAGCACCAGACTTCAGCTCCAGAATGCAAACCCATCCCCCAGCGACCCTCCCCTCTTCCCCCTCCTCTGTCTGCCTGGCTTCCTGTCTGCAGCCTGCATGTCTCTCCAGTCCCGGGGTCGGGGTCTCCAGGCCAGGCCAGCAGCCCCCTGGGGCTGGAGAGAGGCCCAGGGATGGGGTCAGTTGTTGCCCCCAGCCTCCAGCCCCTGGCCCCCTCACACCTACTGACAGAAAGCCGGGCCTCAGAAGCTGCTATTTGTTTAAGCACCGAGGAGTCGCCCCCACGAGACCCACCCAGCGAGGGACCCTCTGCTGGCGTGTTGTGGAGACACCGCCCGCAAGGGGAGCCCAGTCGGGCAGGACCCCCTGGAGGAAGCCAGTCCCTGAACCTGCACTGCAGGGTGGTGGGACACGGCCCACGGGGAGGCCGGGCTCCATGGGGGACACGGGGAGGTGAGGACACAGGTGGTGCTGGTAAGCGGGCAGCAGAGTGGAGAGACGAGGCAGGGCCTGGGGGCTGGGCGGCCCAGAGGCCCAGAACAGGTTCTAGAAGGCAGCCCCTGGACCAGGCCCCATCCTTCGGCCAGAGCAGACACCCGGGGGCACAGAGCCCAGATGGGGCCATCCACGGGCCAGCCCTGTCAAAACAGATATGCAATCTTCCCGTCACAGCCGGGCAGGCCTCCACCCGCACACAGCTGAGTCTCACATCGCTAAGGGGTGTCCCGGCCACGCCGACGGTTCGTGTCCTGCACGTGGGGCTTCTACCCCACTGGGGCTGAAGGTGCACTGCCCCCCAGAGTGCCAGGGACACCCCCCCAGCAAAAGCTGCAGAGCCGCCTGAGTGCCCAGCCACGGTCCTGCCCCCAGGCCCTCCCTGCCCCTGACCCCTCATCCTCCCCACTGCCTGCTTGGCCTGCAGCCTCTAGGCCCCGGGGTGGGCGGAGGGGTGGTTGGGGTGGGCAGACCGGGGCGCTGCAGGAGTCTCTCAGAAGGAGACCCGAGGGGCAGGAGGCTACAGTTCACACCCCTGGGAGCGGCCCCCACCCTCCTGACGCCAGGGGCTGGGGGACTGGGTGGGGCTCGCTGGGCAAGCACCCCATGGCCAAGCAGGGCTGCCCCCTTACCTAGTGGGCCAAGCTGCCACGGTGGGGACACAGTCACACTCGCTCCGACCCAGAGGAGGGCCTCCGCCAGGTAGGCCACCGCTCCCCCAGGCCGGCTGGGGTCAGACGGCCTGGGGACCGACATGCCGGGACAACAGCCAGGGTGGCTCCTGGAGGCCAGAGAGGGCCCGCGTCCCCCCCCCCCCACCTCAGCAGCAGGTCAGGGAATGGCAGGGGTCACGGAAGCCCCACGGGTCCCCTCCTCTCTTCTGCCTCCTCCTCCTGGCAGCACTTCCTTCAAGGCCCCCCGGGGCTGCTCCCGGGCACCTCTGGCATTGGCCCAACTGTCCCCCACTGTCTGACGGGGCCCCTAGGCCAGCCTGCCCACCCCGCGGGGCCGCAAAAGGATCCCCGAAGAAGCAGCGCCTGGAGTCTGAGGGCAGGGGAGCGGCTGCACCTCTGCCCACACCGCCCAGCCTCTGCCCAATCCCCTGTGCTAATCCAGCCCAGGTCCAGCCCAGCTGGCCAGAGGATTTAGGCCAAGGGAACTCCCAGCTGGAGACCAGGAGGGGCACTAGGCAGCTGGCAGCGTCGAGGAGGGCCCAGGCCACCAGCCCCCACGTCCTGGCCAAGCAGTGACAGCCAAGACAGAGGTGGTCACCCTGGGGACCCGAAGAACACGGCTGTAAGGCCTGGGGTGACCGTCCTCGTGGGACCACCCACCGTTGCTCACCATCCTCCCCATGCTGGATGCAAAGGCTGCTGTCCCTGCCCCATTCCAGCCTGAGCCCCAGAGGACCCTACTCCCCACCCCACAAGTCTTGCACTTGCCAGAGACTCTGAGGGGTTCCCACAGTCCCCAGGGGGAGGGGGTAAAATGGGACAAGAGGAGCAACATCCTGTCCCCCAGCCCCCATCCCTCTGTGGACTGATCCGGAGCTGGGCATGAAGGGAGGGTGGGATTCCAAGGGCCCAGATCTAGCGCTCCCGCTCCCGCGCCTGCTCCCTCAGTCAGCTCCAGGACCCTGGGTGTACAGCCTCAGGTCCCAAGGACCAGCCCTGAGGCCTGACCCCTCTGGGCTGCGGCAGCCCACTGCCCCGCGTGCGTTCACCACTGAGTCCAGCCCAGAGGCTGGGCTGCTCTGGGCCTCCTCATGATAGACCCGGCCTTGGGGAGAAGGACCCAGCCCAGGGAAGACCCGCTCGCCCATCTGCCGACCGGATACAAGGCCCAGACTGGGACAGTCACCCCGCCACCTGCTTGTCACTGCCCCTCTATCGGCTGTCCCTCCCCGACACGGGCCGCTCCCTCCTGCCTCAGAGCCTACAGCTCTTCAAACCCAGGCTACCCCTGCTCTGTCCGGCTCCTCTCTCCTCCCCCATGCCTGGCCCCACTCTGGGGGGTTCCCACCTCCTCGCCCCCCTGCCCCCCCCCCCCCCCTGAGCCAGCCACACCTGTCATCCTAGGTCATGTCCCCTCGCTCTCAGCCACCAGCTGATCTGTGGTCTTTTGCCATCAGCCGGGGGAGCTCAGGTGCCCTGATCTGCCCGTGTAGGGGGTGCGCTTGGGGGCACAGGTTGAGTGGGCCCTAAGTCCTCCTCAGCCCCCCCAAGGGCGTGGTCCTCCGCTGCCCAACCAGACGAAGGTCCCGCTAACCCAGCCTGACGCAGGGCTCTGCCAGAGAAGGCCGTCTGGCACCCGGAGGCCCCGGTCGCCCCACCCCTGCTCTGAGACTCCGTGAGGCGGCGGATGCAGAGCCGGGGTCCTCCGGGGCCATAGGACACCGTGGGGGAGCTCCCGGCTCTGGGGGTGCCCATGTTACCCCACAGTGCAGCTGAGCACGCTGGATACGTGCAAAGGCCAGGCCCCCAGGTGACTGCCAGGCTGGGCTTGAACCCAAGACAGGCCCCAAGCCCTGATGGCTCCGTCCCCTAATCAGGAGCAAGGTCCCTCCTTTCCCACCCTCCCCACAGCAAGAGCTGAGCACTTGCTCTCACAGGGAAGGGATAGCAGCACCCATGAGAACCAAGCACAGGGCAGGGGGGCCACACCAACCCCCAAGTCTACACGTGGCCCCTGAGCCAGTCCCCACCTGCTCCCTCAGGGTCCCCTGAGAAAACCCCTGGGAACATACCTGGCCCACACCCAGGGGGACAAGAGCCCAGCCCACCCCGACAAGGAGGTCACAGCGGGGCCCAGGATGGACTCACTCTTCACCCAGCACCTGGCCCGGCTCCCACCCCGCCTGCCCCTGCGAGCACTAGCCGCCCCAAGCACCCTGACCCCAGCCTCGGTCCACGCCCGGGTTCAGTCCCAGTCGCCAGCCCCCGCAGGGCCAGCAGGTGTGGCCTCCGGGCCCTCGAGCCAGCGCACACCTGTCCGACAGGCACAAGCCGGGGCAGAGGGGGCAGCTGGGGGCCAGCAGCCCTGGCCAGGAAGGGGCAGCAGGGCTCCCTCCTGCTCCTTCCTCCTCAGGCCCGCCCCACACACCTCTCCATGGTTCTCAGTCCTGGAAGCTCAGCCGTTCCCTCCGGGACCCTCACGGCTGCCTGACAAGACCACACACGCTGGTCTGCATGCCCCCAAACCCCCAGGGCCCTCTGGGGCAGGACCACCCTGTCCTGTCCTGTTCTGTCCCTGTGTTACCCGGGTCAGGCCCCAATCAGACCCTCAAAAGTGGGCAGCTGGGCCCCCAGTGCCAAGACCACCAAGCCAGCCCCAGGGGGGGACAGGAGCCAGCACCAGTGCGGCCATGCAGCCATCTCGGGCTTGGCCACCACCGGGCAGAGCTGGCACCTGCGGTGGCAGTCCTCGTGGAGGCTGGTGCAGGGGTGTGCCCAGCCCAGATGGAGGAACAGGCAGGGCCACCTCCCCAGGAGCCTCCAGCCCACAGTGACACTCCGGACCACAGAGGCCCATGGGTGAACCGCTGACCCGGACGCCCACCCTGGGCGGTCGCTGGGAAGCAGGCTCTGAGGGCGGCCCCTGTCTCCGTGCCTCAGTCTCCCTATCTGGCAGCAGATCCCCTCAGCCCTTCCCTCCTCTCTTCCTCCAGTGGCCACAGGACCCTGGCTGCAGCTGCTCCAAGGGAGGAGCGTCCCGGCTGAGGCGGGACACCACTGGCTTGGCTGTAAGTCAGACGCTGACCCCGTCCTCACACAGGAGGCAGCAAGAGGCGGGGGGGTGGTCAGCGTCTCCACCTCTTCTCTGGGAAGGGTGGAAAAGCGATGCACTCTCTCAACAAAACCCACAACGACGCTCGAGGTCTTCCCTGGGCGAGCACAGGCGGACGGTGGAGGCGCTGCGGACCCCCTTCCACGGCGGGGGGTGCAGGCACCAGCCCAGGCCTTTCTCGCCTGCCCCCACCTCGAGCAAACGCACCCAGGGGCCGGGGCGTGGGGCGCACGCCTCCCACCTCCCTGAGCCCCCCCGCCAGCCCCCCTGCCTGAACAGCCACGCCCTCCGTGGGGTCCTCAGCCGCCATCGGGCGCCTTGAGCTACACGTCTGCTCTCTGCGGGGGCATCTCCACGTGCAGGAGGCACCCAACCTTGCGCGGGGAGGGGAGAGGAAGAGGTCAGTGGGCCCCAGCCGCCGCGCCCGGCGCCCGCGTGCACCCACGGGGACCGGCCCCAGCGCCGGGCAGCGCCTGACAGGAGGGAGGGACAGGCCTCCTGTCCCACACAGGCCTCCTGACAGGCCCACACACATATGGTGGGGATTATTTAAACGTCTGAGGAGCAGCTCGTGCCCCCTCCCCCTGCACGTCTGGGCGCCTCCTCCCAACTATTTTTATTTTATCAGGGACCAGGAGTCGGCTCCCTCAAGCCCCCCTCCCCCCGGCAGGACTCCAGGATGACGGTGCCCAGGGCCCAGGGCCACGGAGCCAGTGCCCACCCGGAGGACCCCGGGGGATGGTCAGCCAGGTTGGCAAGGCCCTGGGCGGGTCCCAGACAAGCCTGGAGGAGGGCTCGGGGCCGGAGGCGGCGGAGAAGAAGAGGGGGGTCCGTGCCAGACACCACCCCCCACCACCATGATGTGCCTTTTTTTCCTCCCGCAGCACCCTCCCCGTGGGGCAGGCACTCGGCCTTCCCCTTCCCGCAGGAGCCTGAGAGCTTTGTGGGCGGGGCCAGACCCACAGCATCGCCAAGCTCAGAAGCGAGGAGGGCCGGAGGGAGTCCTGGGGGCAGACTGGTCGGAAGTTGCTCTGCCCCTTTGGACTGCTCTGGCCGACCCCACCCTCTCTGGCCCCGGGATGCAGACCCCCGGGAGCCAGGGCAGCAAGAGTGCGGGCCTTGGGCGGTGTGTGCGGGGCATGTGCTCCAGCGGCCCCCGTGCCCCCTCCACCACACCGACGGGCCAGCCCCAGACCTGGGCCTTCTGTCCTTAGAGGCCCCTGGAAGCTCCTGCTTTCGGGCAGGGACAGCAGCCGCATGGCCCCTTCCTAGCTGGTGACACGAGCTCCTTCAGGGACCAGGCCTGAGGGAAGGCCAGCAGGAACTTCCTGTGTGAAGGACGAGCAGTCCACAGATGGCCCGGGCTCCCGCAGCCATGGTGCAGTGGACAAGACAGAGTCTGGTGCCCAGCGCCCTCCCACAGAGAAGCCCCTGGCCACACACTGCACCGCCACACTGTCACCAAGGCTGCCAAGCACCATGGGGACCCAGGGTCTTCAGCACAGTGGGGTCCCAACATCCCACTTTCCTCTGCCTGCCCAGCAGAGCCCAGGACCAGCTCACACCAGCCTCACGGAGGGTCTTTCTCAGAGTCCTGCCCCCTCCCGTCTCGGCAGCCCCCAGCTCAGCTGCAGTGGTGGCCTTAATCACATGGGAGAGTCGTGTGTGGAGGGGACTCTATAAATAGCCAGTCCACAGCGTCCTGCCTTCCCAGGTGCCCTGGCTTGTGTGTTCCCCGGCCCCAGCCCTCAGTGCCTGTGCACTGACCTGGCCAGGGGCTGGGAGGGGGCATCTGGCTATACACACCCCCCTTGGCCAGGGATCCCCGGAGGCAGGCACCCAGCTTTGTGGGCTTTGTGTGAGGGATCGGCCCCACGGAGCCCCGGCGGTGGCCAGGGAAGGAGAGACACACTCGCAGCGGCTCTGGGGGTGGGCATGTTCCTGAAAAGTCACCAGATGGAACTGGGCCCACCTGCTGGGAAGAGAGGAAACTCCTGCAGGTTGAGGGAGGGCCCCCCCCCCGCCCCGCATGGCCAGCAGGCCCCATCCCCACCCCACACCCACCTGGGCCTGTGCGGGAGGCGGGCGGCAGCTGGCGGGGCTGGACGGCCGCCGGAGAAGCAGGCACGGAGCCACGGGAGCCGACAGGAAACAGAAGAAGCCTGAGCCTGTGGACTCCTCCCGGGGCCCGGTGGCTCCTCCTGGCCAGGGCGGCTTCCTCGACAGCCCAGGGGCCTCGGGCACCTTGAGAACTGTCAGGAAACAGCCGGGCTCTCCCAACGCGACTTCCTACAGTGCCCCCATCTTGTGCAGGACCCTAGCCCACTCCCCCGCGGGAGGTGGACCCGTGCCCCCGCGGAGCCAGGTGGTACCCTCCCTGAGGTACTCACCCTGACTCCCCTTGGCCCTGCTCCCCAACATGCCCACCATGGACCTGGGAGCGAGCTCAGCCAGGGCCACCTGCACACGCCCTGAGGTCAGATCCACCCATGGCTTGAACCACAGGGGAGTTTCCAAAGGTCAGAAGCTCCGCTGACTGGGGCCTGCCTGGGCCAGGGTGACTTCCGGTCCATGTGGACCGAGACCACCAGGACTCTCGTGGACTCACAGCGGCCTCCTTCTCTCTATAATTGACTGTCGGGCGCACAAAGCCCCATCCTGGGGTCCTGCAGGGCAGGCTGCCCCTGGCGGGTTTGGAGGCCCACTGGAGTCTGCCCAGTGGGCAGCTTCCTTCCCCTCCAGCTCTCCAAGAGCCAGAAAAAATACATCCTGCCCTGGAAAGGGTGTCTGTCTCCCTGCCCGAGGGGCCCGCGCCCACCGGCCTTTCCCACACAGGAAGTCCATCCAGCCGGCAGAGGCCCACGTCTGCTGGAGGCAAAGTCCCAGGAAGGAAAAGATACTTCTGATTACTCATCCCTTCTTGATGCCTCTACCCCGAGAGCCCTCACGGAGCATAAAGCTGGCCTGTGCACCCAAGAGGGCCCTCTGCACCCCCTCACAGACTCCTGCCCCAGGAGAGGGGCACCTCCCCGCAGGGCCCATCCACTGGCTTTCCAGGAGAAGGTGCCAGGAGCGAGGAAACCACGCCCCCGGCTCATTAGCTGGACAGATGGAGCGCCGGACCCAAGACTCCCGCCCGTCTGCTCTGTCCTCAGCTGTTCATTTGAGACTGTTCTCTCCGGTGGGGGGGCACACTCACCCCAACAGACCACGGCCACGCCGCACGTCTCCCCCTCCCAGACAGGGGGCACAAAGGGTGGGCTCACATCTGCTCCTGCGGCTGCCGCCTTACTCCCCCTCCAAGACCAGGGCCCTTCCCTTGCTGGCTGCACCCTGAGTGTGTTCTGCCCCCCCGGGCCCTGGGAGCGGCCAGTCCCAACCCTGCTAGCAGGCAGGCATCCTGCACCTCGGGGTTCTGACCAAGGCCGGGTGCTGATTCCACAGAACTCTCTACAGCTCAGGTGGGCAGGAATGTGCTGGGCCAGCCTCTCCCCAGGGACCATCCACCATGGAAGCCCTGCCCCACACTGGCATGGGGGTCTGCTGTCATCGGGTGGGTGCACCTATGAGCGACCCAAGCACAGAGCCCCATCTCCACCTGCCATCCTGTCCTCCATTCACAGAAGGCATCTCAGGGTGGGAGGGGGGGGTGTGGTGGGGACAGGCATTCCCGAAGCCTCCACACAGACTGGACATACTCTGCCCACAGCCACCCTACGAAGACACCTCCACGCTGTCCCTCTCTTGCACAAGAGACTCAGAGAGGGTTGGTGCCTTGCCTGTGGCCACACAGCTCACTGAAGGCCCCTGCAGGAGACATGCCCTCAGTCCAGCCGGCAGTGATGTCCCTGCTCCCACACATGCTCTCCAGGGCCATGCAGTCCCTCCCCTATGTCCACACCAATCAGAGGGCAGGACACACTGGGTCCAGAACAACCGGGACCCAGCCAGCCAGCCAGAAGGCACGCTGTACTGCCCTTGGGGTCTCAGCCCTTAATCAGGAAATCCCTCTGCATCCGCCTGGGGTCACTCCGGGTACAGCTGTGGCTCTGACCCCTTCCCTCTCTGCTTCTCCCCACTCCTGGCCCAGAGCAAGTGCTGCCCTGGACTGACAGCTGGCCCTGAGAAGCCCTGCCCCATCTGGTCCCCACAAGGACAGGGCCTGACCAGATGCAAACAAGTGCCCTAGTGATGGCAGCTCCTGGCTGTGTCCCCTGTGGATCCCCGCTGTCCGCCCAAAGTAGTGCCGGGCCCCCAGGTCAGGACAGAGTGTCAGATCTCAGCAAGAAACTCCCACTGGGGTGCCCGGGCTGGAACCCTGAGGGCCCCGGAAGGCAGAATGGCGGAAACGCGGGCCGGGCCCTCCGGGAAAAGCCGCCGCTGACCTGTCCATGGTGCTGACGAGGTTCAGGGCCAACCTGCTGCCCTGGAGGAGTGGGGCGGGAAGGGGCTGGACCGGGCGAGCCCCCAGGGCCCCACAGGTCAGAATACCCCAGATCGGACCCCCCCCCCCGAGGCTGGTATCCCATAGGGGCAGACTGAGGTCAGGAGACTGTCAGCTCGGCCGGGGCTCCTCCTCCCCCGTCCATGGGGATTGTCTCCACTTTTGGCAGAGAAGCCAGCCCCGTGGGGGATGATGGGGGGGCAGGGGGATGTGCAGGTGTTGTGGGAATGGGAGTGTTCCAGAGGCCCCTGGGGGAGGGGGTCAAGCCCTGCCCTAGTGGGCGCAGTGGGTCACCGATGGGCAGTTCCGCACCTGACCCTGGCTGCCTGCAGGGTCGTCTCAGCCTCCTTCCTTGAGTCCCTGCTGCTCCCTCTTACCTTCGTCCCGGCTGAGCCCACCGGGGTCCCCGGGGTCTTCCATGGCCCACAGGTACCACTCCCACCGATACCGGCGTGGCCCAAGGGGGCGCGGGTGGTGTACTGGCCCCGAGTGTCCCCGCGCCTGAGCGGGCGCCCATGGCCGATCCGCGAGCGCCGAGCCCGCCGCTGCTGCCAGGACCGCCCCTCCCGCCAGAGCCCCGCCCTCCTTAACCCTTCACAGCCCAGCCCAGCGGTGGGCGCAGGAGGAAGTAGGAGCTGGGGTGGGGTGGGGTGTCTCAGCGGGCTCAGCAGCTGGGAGTGGGGTGGGGGGCAGGAGGGGCTCTGGAGACACCCTCAGCTGCGCTGACCTCCTACCACAGAGGGCAGCAGCCCTCTCCCCTCAGGAACAAAATGCGCTCTGGTTGGCGGCCCCCCAAGACCACAGGGTCCCTCAGATCAGTACGGACAGGCTCCCCTAGACCCCAAGGGCTAGTTCTCTCCAAGGAGGGTCTCCAAGAATGTCCAGGGCTTCAAGGATGGTGAGGGAGACACTTCCCGGGCTGCCCGGTCTGGGTCCGGGTGCAGGATGGATGACAACCTTGAGGATCCAGGTCCCAGCCCCAGCCCCTTGGCATCCAAACCCCTCTATGCTCCTTCTCTGCCTCCCCCCACATGTCCTCAGTGAGGGTCCTGCAGAAGATCCTGGGGCCCAGGGTCCTGCCTAGGCCGAGCAGGGAGCAGTCCAGGGGCAGGGCGTGTGCTGAGCAGCCCCCACCCGATCCCGAACGGCCCCCGCCTGCCTGATTCAACCTGCTACACCCAGCACCCAGGAGAAATAACGTTTCCCACAGCAACGGAAGATACTTTCGTCCCTCGTCCCTTGGGTGCTTTTTGAAAGCTGCCGCTTCTATCCAGAGCCATGAGGGTGGCCTGGGGAGGTTTATGGAGATCTGGGAGACTGGGTCAGGGTGGCCTCAGGCAACAGGCCAGAGCAGGAGGACCGGGGGCTCCTCGGAGCTCCCTGAGCTCCCGCCGCCCCAGGGTGTGACTGTCCCCTGCCAGGCCAGGCCCCCAGGTGTGCAGGGGTGAGACACATGAGCTGTTACCACCAGCACCTGGATCCTACCCAGGGACGGCCACAGGGCCACTGTGGGCTCCCTTAAAGGGGCAGCCTTTCTTCCTCTGCTGCCACTGGTGGAACCCCAGCCTTCCGGTCAAAGGGGCCACTGCCTGGGTTCTGGGGAGCTGCCTTCCTGAACTTGACATAATGACCCTCGTGTCCGCATGAGTCACATGTTCCCTGAGCACAGTCAGGGTCCCTGGGTCTGGCGCCACTGGGCTGGCACAGACCCCAAAGGGAGAGGCAGCGTCCTCCCTCCAGCACCAAGTGTGACTGGGGCTCTCTGCTGGCGGTAGCGGGAGGAGGTCCTACAGCTGAGTGGGAAAGGCTGAGGTGGGGTCTGTCAGGCTAAGAGGAGGGAACCAGGCCAAGCCATGGCGCCAGAGGTGGCCTGAGGCCAGGGAGCAAAGGAGGGAGGGGCCGGTCCAGCACCCCCGCAACCGGGCTTTGCAAATCCCCTCACGCAGTCCCCTCTGGAAACAGGCCTACAGCCCCAAAGTCTCAGAAGAGGAGAAACTGAGGCAGGGAGAGACAGGAAAAAGGAGAAGAGACAGAAGGGAGAGCGGGTGACAGAGAGGAACACACGGACACAGGGTCCCCGGGAAGGGGCCAGCTCCCTGGAGTGGACAGAAGGAGGTTCTGGTTCAAGCTCAGGTTCCGATGAATAATCCATCGGCTTGGCCAGCCGCCCCCGCGCAGCCTCGGAGCTGGTTTCCCTCAAGGGGCGGGGCGGGCGGTGATTACGGGCGGTGATTAAAAGCCGCCCGCCGCACACGTTAATTTGCTTAAGATTCTGATCTCCTAAATCTCCTTTCTGGGCATTTAAGCAAAATTCTGTCTTTGAGAGCATTTGGCCTGGCTGGCAGTGGGTGGGGATGCACGTCTGGAACAAGGGCTTGCCAGACCCCTCAGGAGTCTCATCATCTTCTTGTGTGAAGAGGGGGACAGGAAGAAACAAACACTGTCAGGTGTGGGGGAGCGAGCCTGGGCCCCCCCCCCAAGCCCTGCTCTCTTGGGGTGGGGGTGGCGAGCTCATGCTGGGGGAGCGGCCCTGCTCTTCCTCCCGGTGCCCTGCCCTGAGCTGCGCAGCCCGCCCCCTCCCCCCTCCCTGCCTCCCTGCCACCTGCCAGCGCCCACTCCCTGCCTGGGGTCCCAGGGTCGCACAGGGGGCTTTGCTCCTGCCCAGGGTTGCAAGGGTGGGGCTTCCTCAGCTCTAGGGCCAGAGCCCAGGCCTAGATATCCAGCACAGTAGGCCTGCATGTCAAAGCACCTCAGGGGTCAGCTCCCCCACCCCCCCAACACTGAGTTCTCGCCTTCCAGACCTTGAGCACTGGGCAGGATGTCTGCAGCTCTGGATCTGGCCATGAGATCCAGCTGCGTCCGTCCTCTGGATCCCAAACATCGCCAGGAGAAGACCATGCTGTGCCCCGACACACGGGGACCAGCCCTGACCACGGGCCTGGAGCCCTGGGTTCCCAGCCAGGCCTGTAAGTGGCAAAGTCGGTTCCCCTTCGTGCCTCGGTTCCTCATCTGTGCCATGCTCAGAGGACTGGGCTCCCCAGCGGGCAGCCACCTGCAGGCTGCTCTTGACAGCTACAGCCACAGCCCCATCGGGGTCAGCCGAGCCCCTCTCCTTGCGGGGTGAGCCTTGCCACCAGAGCTCACCCTGGGGGGTCCGACTCCATGTTCCATACCCATCCCGTGAGCACGTACCATGCGGGGCACCCAGGCCCTTCGGCGCGCCCGTCGAGCTCTGCCTCCACTGGTGGGGACAGAAGTCAGGCCCCCAGCCCTCCACAGCTCCCCTCGCAGCACCCCGCCGCGCCCTGAAGCCTGCTCTCCACTAGGAGTCCAAGGGATGTGACGCAGCCCCTCTCGGAGTCATCTCACCGGAAAGCTCCTACACCTCCGACTTCCCAGAAACACTGTGTGGGCAGCCCCCGCGATGGGGCAGTGTGCCACCCCAGGCCACGAGCAGGCCAGCGCGTGTGGGGACCCCCAAGGGCTGTGTGCGCACGTGCACCTGCACAGCCTGTGGGGACTGAGAGCCGCTGGTGGAGACCCAGAGACAGAGGGGCTGAGGCACGGAGCAGGGCCGAGACAGGAAGGGCTACCCTGGCTTTTCGCTGCCCCCCCAGGATGGCCTACAGCCAGTTCCCCGAGTCCCCAGCCCCCACCAGCCAAGGGCAGCACTGTAGGCGGTCGGTCAGGGCAGCCGCCCGGGGACAGCAAACAGCAAGCCCTGGCACCTGTGAGCCCAGCCCTGTGTCCTCTCAGCTGACCGCAGGGCCAGGAGGCAGGCCTGAGGGCAGTCCAGGGAGCGCCGTGGAGGGGATGGGCCGTGAAGACCCCTGGCGACAGGAGAATGCCACATGGAGTCATGGCCTGGCCAGGAGACCCCAGTGCAAATCCTGCTCTGTCCCCCTTCTGTGTGATCCGTGGGGATTCACTGCCCCCTGGACTTAGTGTCCCTGTCTGGAGCCAAGGAAGCGTCAGCAGTTCTGGGGGCCTCCGGTTGGGGCCATGGAGAAAGATCAGGAGGGCGGAAAGGGGGGGGCACTAGGTAAGGGCACAGGTGGGGCCAGGCCTTCTGGTACCCAAGTTCCCAGGGCAGTGTCCCCTTTGGTGGCGGCTGTGTGAGGAGGGCCCGGGAACACTGTCTCGCTCTTCTCGGGGCACAGGCCCTGACCTGGGGCAGTGGCCACTCTGGCTCCCAGCCTCCAGAAAGCAGAGGCCGTGAGCAGTCATCTCCCTGCGAGTGGGATGGAGCCGATCCGCAGCTGTAGAAACCTCCATGGGGCCCTCGGATTTCGCCTTTGGACTCCCGTCCCCCTTGAATCTCTGAGGAGACGCTTCCCCACTGACCTGTCGCAGTAAAGCTACCGCCCAGCCCCAGGCGGGCCCCCCCGAAAGCCCACCAGCACCGGGGGAGACTGGGGCACAGTGAGGGTCTCTGTATGTCGCCACGCTGCCCCTTAGAACGCCCGAGGCAGAAGGGCCCCCAGAGGCCACCAGGTTCAACCCCTTTGCTTTTCATATAGGGAAACTGAGGCATAGGGGTCTTGCCCGGGGCTCATAGCCAAGCAGAGACAGAACCAAAGCCAGCCCCAGGCCCTGACCCCAGGCGTGAGTTCCAAAGGGGGCGTCTGGGAAGACAGCTGGAAAAAGCAAACCCAAGCAAGTGCCAGACCTGGACAGACGCTCAGGCACAGGGCCCGGGTGGCAGGGCGCTGCTCAAAGCCTGGAGCCCCCACTGCTCCTAGCACGCCCATGCCAGCCCCAGAGCGGGGCACGCATCAGCGTCGTGGTTCCACAAGCCCAGAGGAGCCAGCAGACAGCCCGCACGCAGCTTGGCAGTCCCAGCCCAAAGAACAGGAGGCCCAAGGACTGCGTAGCTGTGACACTGATGGACCTGGTGTCCATGGAGACGGGGGACAGTGGGGAAGGCAGAGGCCACTGGCCTGGGTGGTCATCACCCCCACAGCATCCGGAGGGTTGCCAGGGCAGGAGGGAAGCCCCAGTCCCAGTGCTGGTGACTGGCCCCAGTCCCCATGCAAAGCAGAAGGCGGCCAGGGTCCTGGGGCCACAGACTGACCCAGTGGGAGGAGGCAAGGAGGATGTGATGCCTTGGGCAATGACGGGGCCGGTGGGCAGGGAATGAAGGCCCCAGGCAGCAGGAGGGATGGGGGTTTCTGGAAGGTTCCACCTAAAGGGCCACAGCCACACCCCCACATCTAGCCCCCCCCCAACACAGCCCCCCCCCCCCATCCCCCCCCCCCCCCCCCCCCCACCAAAGTGGTCAGGTCTGGGTCCTGCCCTGGGCTGCCGCGGCTCCTCCGCACGGCCTGGCCTCTCTGCGCCAGCCTGACCTAGATTCAGTGCCCGCAAGCAGCAGGCACAGCCAGCCTGGCACCAAGACAAGAGGGCCGATTCCAGGGCCGGCCGCCACGCAGCCACCACCCCAGCCCACCCAGGGACACCCCCACCCGCGGGTGCGGCCTGCCAGGAGCTGCCCCCCCACCAATCCACCCCCTCCATGGCCCAAGCCCACCGCAGGCTGCACGCCCAGGCAGCCAGTCTGCGCATCGGGTGCCGCCCTGGATGCAGGCACGGGAGGCCACTCGGTCACTTGAATCGACTAAAACCACAGAAATCCTTGAAATTAAAAGCAGGCGGCTCAGTGGGTTAAAGCCTCTGCCTTCGGCTCAGGTCACGATCTCGGGGTCCTGGGATCGAGCCCCAATTCGGGCTCTCTGCTCAGCGGGGAGCCTGCTTCCTCCTCTCTCTGCCTGCCTCTCTGCCTACTTGTGATCTCTGTCAAATAAATAAATAAATAAATAAATAAAATCTATAAATAAATAAATAAATGCGCACAGAGGCAGATGCAAATGTATGCAAATTGGCCCCTGCCTTGGGCTCCAGGCCTACAAGCCTTGGGCAAGTTTCTGGGCCAGGGGGCCGTTTGGTGCAGCCCCAACCCCAGGGCAGGTTCAGCCCCCTGCGTGTGCCCCATGCCAGCCTTCCTGCCCTTCCCGCCCCCGGCCTGGGCGCACCCCCAGGGGTCAGTCCCTGTTTGTGGGGCCCCTGCTCCGTCAGGCTTGCACTTGGGGCTCGGAAGGGAGTGGAGAGCGAACCAGAAGCAGCCCCCACTGTCTGAGAAAGGCAGAGTGGCGGGAACCGGCCCAGCTCCATGGGCCAGTCCTGGATGGCCGGGCCAGAGCGTGCCCACCGCCACGCGGTTACTGGGGGCAGGAGGGCACTCAAGCCAGGACCCGGCTCAGGGCACGGAGGAGAGGGAGCGGCAGGGGGCAGGAGGGGAGCTGACCCCCGGCTGTCAGAAACCCCCTCACTGTGCCCAGGACGGACAGCCCCGTCACAGGGCGCACCCCTGAAACCTTCCTCCCAGGCTGCCCCAGGCCCCGGGTCATCCACCACGTGCCACAAGTGTAAAGTGCTGTTGGACTCGTGCCATCGTCACTTCCGACACCGTTGGTAGAACGGAAAGCACGGACGGACCCTGGGGGGCAGCACGCACACCTCCAGCAGCAAACCAAGCAAACAGCTCAGACTCGCGGAGCGACCAGCGGAGAATCCGGAAACGCACCCACAGTCGTGCTGGGCTCCACCTCCAGGTGGGGGCCGGAGCCTGGGGCTGGGGAGGGGGCTTTCTGGGCTGACACCTGACAGGCCTGGGTTCCCGCCAGTAGCTAGGACAGCCTGGGTGACATGGAATGGGGCCAGATGAACCGGGTGCCACCCAAACCACCAGGAGAAGAGACCACCAGCCTGCATCGCCACATGCCGCGGCGTCCCCGACCACTTCATCACTCGTCCCGGACAAGCCGTGGCTGTGTGAGCGCACGTAGTCAAGGCCACTGAGATGGGGGACACCAGAGGCTGACCAGGAAGTTCAGCTTGGCCTCAAGACCATCTGCTCAGTGACAGGTCTGTGTGGGCCATGGACCCGCATGGGGAGTGGTGTGTGCTGGGGCCTCCCTGGGGCAGGGCCATGCCACCCATTGCTCACCCCGTGCCCAGAGCCATGCCCGGCACACAGTTTCTCCCTAGGTGTTTACTGAGTAGCCTCCCCAGACCCAACCCTGCAGCAGGGAGGGCCAGGCTGCAGGTGGTGGCAGTGTCCTGGGGACACCCCTACCAAGCCATCATTCCCACGGGATCCAGCTGCTGAGCTGCGAAGGGCAGTCGGTGTGCTGCCTTGTAAGCTGGCTCCCCACGCAGAGTGACTGTCCCTCGAATTCCCCAGGCACCAGAGCCGGGATCTGCGGCTTCTAAGACAGGCAGTACCTTGATCGACTAGCAGGCAGGGGGCAAAGTTCCAGGGAGGCTGACAGCTCAGGGCAGGGGTGTGAACACACAGCAGAGGGAGGTTGGAGGTAGGAACACACAGAGGGGGTTGGAGGTGTGAACACACAGCTCACCAAGGTCAGGTTATGAACACACAGCAGAGGCAGGTTGGAGGTGTGAACACACGGTGGGGGGAGTTGGAGGTGTGAACACACAGTTCAGGGAGGTCGGGAAGTGCGTACACACCGCTCAGGGCCAGAGGACGAGCAGGTAGCTCAGGGTCGGGTACCTGGAAGACCCATTTTCCTTCAAGACCAGAGAGAGACCCTGAGATCCTACTGGACCCAGGCATCTGCCCCAGACAACTGGGAGTCTTCAGGGCCTGGTGGGAGGTGGAAGGGAGGCCCCTCCCATCGGCCCAATTCAGCACACAGCTCAGTGGGCTCAGTCAGAACTGGAGCAGCTGCCCCGGTCAGTGGGCACTGCATACAGGTGGTCAGTCCTGGGCACCTGGTTTCCATAAGCCCCCTGCTCAGCTCCCCAGACCCCCGCAACCCCACCCAGTCATCTGCCTTTGCTTTGGGGCCCTCAAGGACCACAGGCCTGGGGTAGCAATAGGCCACACTCCCACTCCCCACCACACGGTGACCATCCCCCCGACACTCACCTTCACCCACAGCTTGGGGCAAGTCCAACCAGGGGCAGACACCATGCCGGGAGCCCGGGGCACCTTGGCCCTGGCCTGCCTGACCTCTTGTCACCCTCTGCCCCCCAGCTCCCTGCCTACAGATTGCGTGGGCCCCAGCAGCCATCGAGTGCTACGCACACAAATGTTTATTTTTTTCTCTAGGGCAAAAAAAGAAAAGAAAAGAAAAGAAAGAAGAAGCGTGGCTTATCCAGAGAGTGAGTCACTGGGGATGTTCGAGCCCCATGGGCAGGACCGGAACTATCCCTGCCCCCCGCCAAAGTGCAGGATGTGCTCTGGCTGGCCTCCTAGAACGTTGTGGTCCTGTGGCTGGGGCTCCAAGGAAAGCCGGTCCCTCCGGGGGTCCTCACTGACCACCTCAGAGCGGGCAGCTGTCCAGCAGCCTTGGCCCCTGCCATACCCCTGGGAGAAGGGGGCTCCCCCATCTCAGCAGATCTTGCTTGTCTGGGGAGCATCTCCACCACCTCATTCATTTTGGGGTGACCAACCAGGAGGGGCAGGAGCACCAGAGAAAAGCCACTGTCAGCTGGAAACCGGGCCAGAGGGTGACCCAGCCTCACAGCCCCTGCAGCTGCTGAGGGGCACAGGTCCCCTGGGCCTCCGGTCCTAGCAGGCCCTGCTCCATGGCCAGGCTCGTCACCCCACCCCAGAAAAGGGGCCGGTGGTAGTCCTGGTGTGTTGAGCAGGAGCTGGACCAGAATGGCCACTCAGGGCTGATCTCACTCCTCCCCCACCAGGACGGAGCCTCCAGCCGGCCAGTCTAGGCTGGTTCCCCGAGAGCGGCCATTCTGGGAGTGCCCTCAGTGCCCCAGCCCGGGCCGCCCTGGATGGGGCGGGCCAGCATGACGACAACCATCGAGGCAGGATGGCTAAGCCGATGTGGCCAGACCCAGGTGTTCTGGAAACAGGTGCCCGCTCCTGAGGAAAGGGGTCGGCCTCCGGGCTGCACAGAGAGGACCTAAGCCAAAGGCTAAGAGAAGGTGCTTCCCACCCAGCTGTGCCCCCATGTGGGAGCACATCCGGCCCAGGGGCCTCAAGGAGACCAAGCCGCCCCCATGACCTTCTGCGTCGTCAGGAGCAGTGCTGGCGGTACAGGCTGAGTCACCACCTGCGTCTTTTTAAGGCACAGTGAGCGCAAAGGGGCAATTTAGGTCTTTTCGGCAAGACAGGAGACCATGCGGTGGAGAACACTAGAGAGAGCCCAGTGGGCGCCATGCATCCTCCGCTGTGATGCCCCCCAGCTCTCACGGTGGGGGGGGTGCGGCCACAGCATGAGGGGCTCTGGCCAGATAAGCGCAAGGTGCCCCCTAAGGGGGTGTGCAGTGGACCCCCACTCACTGGCCAGGGGTCGGGGCTGCTCACAGTACGAGGCGGGGTGTCATGTCCATGAGGGGGCTGTGCCCTTCCAGAGACTTCTGAGAATGGAGGACATGGCAGCCCCCGTCCCATCCTGTCTGGGGAGCAGCCGGAGTCAGGGCGAATGGGTAGAGGCCAGAAGAAAATGCCCTGTGCCGGGGTCCCAGACAGACTGTCTGACATGGGCTCTGGTTCTAGAGGTTCGATGACCCCAGCTACGGGCAGGGAGGTCCCATGGGTTCGCCTGACCCCCCAACACCCTCTGTGTGTGTCTGCTTTCCTGGGCTGCACCCCAGTAGCCCGGCCTCGCCCAGCTGCTCCGAGGCCCAGCACAAGCCTGCAGGCCTCTGGGGGTACCTCCTGCGAATAGGGTCTGGGGCCATCTAAAGCCCCGGGGGGTGGGGCAGGTGGCCGCGTCCTCCCCCATGACGGCGCCCTCCTCGCTCCGGGCCCACATCCCGCAGTGCATCAAGCACCCCCCACCTCAGCCTGAGGACCCCCAGGCGGCGGCGCATCTCCTTGCAGACGCAGAATATAATAATTCCCAAAATAGCCCCACAATGCGCCGCGCCGGGCTCCTTCAGAATGTGACTGAGTCAGGCACAGCTGTGTGTGGGGTCGCTTTAAAATGCACAAAGTGAACCAACACAGACGCACAACCCAGCCCCAAGGACGCCCGCCCCCGCCTGCCGCACCTCCACACGTAGGGGGTAAAGGTAGGGGCATGGGGAGAGGGCCTGCCTCCACCCAGAGGCTGAAGGGAGGCCCCAGGTGTCACGCCGGGTGGAAGGACGACAGGTGCCCCAAAAGTGCCCTCACACCCGCAGGCCCCCTGCCCCCTGCCTCGAAACCCTGTCTCTGGTAAGTCCCCGGGAGCTCTGAGAACCCCCACTCCCACAGCCACCCTCCCAGCTCGGCCCCCCAGACCACACGGAACAGTTCCTCCCCCCAGGCCAGTCTCTGCCAACTGGTGGGCCTGGGCAAACTCCTCTCTAGAAAACTCTTCCCAGGCCTCTACCTGCCCCCGGCCCCAGCCCCCGAGGCCCCCTAACCCCTGCCCACACCCCTTGCCCCCCGAACCACCCATGCCAGGAAGAGCAGGTGGGCTGCCATGTTGCACAGACCTGCCCAGAGGAGGCCAGCGTGGGCCTGTGGGGTGGCCGGCCCTGTGCACTCAGCAGCCCCAGGCCTCTCTGGCGGGGGACGGGGGCTGGACCTCCCCAGATGGGGGAAGCGGGTGCCCAGCAGGTGTCCGGCAGCTCCAGGCCCAGAAGAGCCAGCACCAGTTCAGGTGCCCAGCAGCCTCCGCTTCCACACCAGAGGGCCCCAGAGCACCAGGGGTACGCCAGAGAAACAGGCCAGCCTGCACCCCAAGAGTAGCCAGAGGAGCCCACATGTGCCCACACGCTCCTCCCCACACTCAGGAGCTCCTCCATGAGGGGACCTCCAAGGGCCCTGCTGGGGCCCCCACCCCCAGACCCTAGTCAGGAAGGCTGGGGCCAGTGTCAGGCCGCCCCCTCTGCACAGGGCATTGCTGCTCCAGCCCCCAGAATGGGAGCTCTGCGGCCTACCCTGCCGCCCACCCACCCCGGAGGCAGCCACGCCACACCACGGCACGCCAGGCTGGAGGGGTGGCTAAAGGGGGGGCTGGGTGAATGAGGGTGACGAGGACGGGTCACAGGGAGAGTGCCCTTGGACGGTCCAGCCGGCCCCTCAGGAGCCCAGGCTGGCTTTGTTCTGAGGGGCTGAACCCCTGCCTGTCCCTCTCTCAGCCCCAGGCCCATCGAGGCATGCCCCACACTCCTCTCCACGGCCTGCTGGCTGAGGCAGGCGCCCCCCCACAGCTTCGGAATGCTGTCATGGCCAAGGCCCCCAAGGCCTGGAGGAAGTGGGCCACAGCCTGCTTGCTCAGAAACTGTGGTGGTCACGGGGTCTGCCCTGCCACTCTGCTGGCGGAGAGGGGCTCCCCTGCTCACCCCGCCACCCCCTGCCCAGACCATCCCCACCCCGCGAGGCTCAGGCAAAGCACTGGTCCTCCGGCTCTCCACGGCCTCCCCTCCACCGCCTTCCTGGGGGAGGGGTGGAGGAAGGCCTTTCCCTCAGGCCACGCCCTGACGGGGCCCCAGTCTTGGGGACAGCTGAGGGCTGGAGCCACAGCAGCCTTTCTATGAGGGGGACACCGGGGACACACGTCCTGACGGGTCCCACTGCTGGGCTCTGCCAGAGTGAGGATAGACGGGGGCTACTGTCCATGGCCACGAGGGCCCCTGGAGAGCGACAGCAGCACGCGGGTGCTGGGCGTGGCTTCCATCCAGAGGGATGCGGGATGGCAGGTCCTCCACTGGCCAACGGCAACAACAGCGGGGCAGGGAGGACCTGGCCCTGGGGCCCCCAGGGAGAGTCCTGTGAGCCACCGCTCCCCCACCGAGACGGGAGGTGGAGTTAGGGCCCCCACATGGCACTCAGCCCGCCTGGGACCTCCACGACACCTTCCATGCAGGACAGAGAGACCCAGACGCGGTGAGCCGACCCTGCACAGGCGCTCATGTTCACCACCAGCTGGTATCGCCTCCCCACTGTCTGTCGGCCCCGCGACCCCCGGCCGCTCACCACCCCCCAGCCTCAACGTCTTCCTACGTAAAATGGGGCAATCGCAGGGCCAACTCTGGGGGGCTGGGAGTAGCACCCATAACCAGGCCAACAGCCCAGGGCCCCGGAAAGGGAGGCTAGGAGCACGAGCCAAGCCCCTGTCACCGCTGCCCGGGAATCACGTGGGCACCTCCCCAGGCCCTGCTGCTGTCCAAAGCAGGTAGTGGCAAGTGAGTGACCTCTAAGCTCTGGGGGAGGAGTAGACCCTGCCCCCGGCAGAGGGCAGAACCGAGGGGCCCCTGTCCTCTGAGCAGCACCCCCATCCCCCCACCAACTCACTGCAGGTGATGGCTGCTGCCTTCAAGACAAGAGGAAATCCTTCTGCCAGCTGCTCTCCAGGAGGCAAGGCGGGGTGGAGGGGCCTGATGGGGTCCCTGGCCAGGCCCCTCCTTGGGAACCTCAGGTCTGCTCCCTGAAGGCCAGCACCCACGTCTGGCACCAGGGCCGGCCATCCCCAGGTCTCAGCTCTTTCCTTCTGTAAACCTGGGGGGACAGGGTGACTGCCATGGCTCCATGGAGCAGGACGGAGTGGCCAGGCCCCGGGGGGTGTCCCCTTCCGGTAGGGGAGACCAGAGGCAAGCAGCCTTTCTTGCCTGAAGGGTCAGGCCTGGTGCCCGGGCAGAGGCCCTGCTCTGCCCGCCTTCCACCAGCTGGCGGGAGAACACAAACCCCACTTTGCAGGTTTGGCCTTTCTGAGGGATGACCGAGATCCCAGGGCCCTGCTGTGTGAACAGACCCTTGCTTCACCAGCCTGTGGAGAACAGCACCTCCCCGCAGCTCGGCTGCAGTCACTGCCTCTGGTCAGGGCTGCCACGGCCAGAGCGGGGGGCACATACCAGGACTCGGTCGGGCGTGTGCGGAGGCGAGATGGCGAGACGGGCCTGGCCTTCACAGACCCACCTCTCCACTCCGTGACACTGGCCCCGCCCCCCAGGGAAGGGACCGACCACAGTCCCCAGAGGAGACACTCGGTCCCCAAGGCAGAGTTTCAGTAGTGTCAGGGCAGCCGTCTGCACTTGGTGGGGGGTCCCGGCCCACCAGGGTCACAGACCCACAGGGCTGCCACCTTCAGCGCAAAAATATGGGGGCTGTGGCCTTCGAGCCAGTCCCTGGGGCTGGAGGGAGACCAGGGGCTGGGGGAAGGAGGCCTCCTGGGAGGCAGGTCTATGGAAGTCCCCACCAGCTCCCGGAGTTAACCAGGCCTCCCCGTGGCTTCCCTGGGTGACAAGACCCAAAAGAGCCAGCAAAGCCCACAAGGTGGGGGGGACCACCGAGTACCTGTGCGGCTCTGGGCTCCAGGCCTCATGGTTTGGACCCCCACCCCACCCTCAACTCAGAGGCAGCCGGACCTGGGGAGGCTGGAGGTGCCCTGGCCTTCCTCCTGGTACGCGGGGCCCCTGGCTGCATTCCCCACCTGGGGCTATCCTAACTGTACCCAGTCCCGCTTCCAGAGGGCCAAGCAAGGCCCCCCAGAGTCCACCTCTCGGGAGCTCGCGGGGAGCCCCAGCCTCGGGAACGCGATCACCCTGTGGCACGTCCCTCACATTCCCTGTGGTGACGAGGGCCTGACGCTCAGAGAGGCCACTATCTGGCCTAGGAACACACAGCCCAGGGAGTGGCAGGGCCAGGCTTTGACACAGGCCGGGCTCTGCAGCCCCTCCCGGCTGGCCACGACCCCACACGAGGCCTCACATGTGGGCCCTGCCTGCCCAGCCCAGGTGTCCCCTGCAAGGGGACCCGGGCAGGGGTAGAAGGTGTTAAGCAGGACCAGGCTCGTGAATTAGCCCCTTTTATACTCTCTGGAGGGCAGGAGGCATCCCCAAGGTTCAGCTACGCTCAGTGGGGCGAGCAGAGGCTCTGAGAAAGTGGGGCACGTCGTGATTAGAGGAGGAGATGACCAGAGGGCCGCCGTCTTGCGCTGGAAAGGCCCCTGGTGAAGGAAGAAGAACCAGGTCCTTGACGAGAGGGCCCCCGGTACACTGCCGTGCTCCACCTCCAGGCTCGGCCTCAGAAAGGACACAGCTCACCCCACAGTCCCATCTCTGACCAGCCTTGGGGGTAGGGTCCAGTGGGCAGGAAAGCCCCGGGGGGAGGGGGGACAGTGGCCGCAGCTCTGGATACAGACCAGTGGCTTAACTGCATCCCAAGGCACAGAGACCCAGGGCTGGACGCAGGGACACAGAGGCCTCCCACGCCAGAGGCCATTCCAGCCCAGAGCTGGCCTCCTGATCACGCACCAGAGCCGCCCACCCCCCCTCCCGGCCCCTGCGCCCTGCTAGGGCAGCAGGAGAAGCCGAGGGCGGGTGGCTCTCCAGGGAACAGCGGAGCTCCAGAGAGCACCAGGGAGCAGGCTGGGAGGAGGCTCTGGCCTGCCCTGGCCTCTCCGCCTTGCTCCTTGGAAGCTGGGGAGGGCAGGCAGCCGTGGCTGCCAGCGGCGGCTGGACTCTCATCCCCTGCCCACCGCACAGGTGAAGATGCTCAAACCAGTCCCCTGCGCGAGGCCACACGGGGGCCGGTGGCGGAGCAGGGGGACAATCCCAGTCTGCCCCACTCTGGGGGTCCTCCTAGCCCCGGTTTCCCCTGGCGGGGCCTGGGCTGCACCTTCCCACCAAAGCCAGCCAGCACTGGCAGAGCCCCCGGACCCGCTCTCCCCTCCCCACGAACCCTCACGCTTGAGTCCCTCCAGCGGGGCCCTCCGGCTGGCAGCGTCCCCTGGGAGCCCATTTCAAAGGCCCATCTCTATCTATGGTGATATCCCCACCTCTCTCCAGTTGCGTCTTCCGTGCTCCCAGGTAGCACCTGAAACCCACTATAGCTCTAGAGCTGCTCGCGGCCGTGCTGAGACCAGGGGTGCCTCGGCAGAGCCGCTGGCCAGTGCCCCAGGGGCTGCCCAATCCCTCTGGTACAGAGACGCCCTGGAGACCCCAAGGCCGTAGGCCACTCAGCCCCCCGGAGCCAGCCCTCCCCTCATCAGCAAAACAGCCCGCTCTGATGGAAGGGGCGCTTGGGAGTCCCCACCCCTCGGGGTGGCCATGACCGCCGGCTGGCTGGGTACAGGAGCAGCCATTCACTGAAGGGGAACCCCCACCTCCCCCAGGAGGCCAGGACCTCCAGGGCACCCCCCACCCTCCCCCAGGAGCCCCTGGACAGCTGGGGTGGTAGGAACCCAGGCCTGTCAGGGGCTCTGTGTGGAGCAGCTCCGATCCTGCCCTCCACACGTCCCCATCTGTAGGGCCTGGGGGGCTGACACTTGGCTTCCTGGGCAGGGGCATGGCAGGTGCACAACAAGACCACTGTAGAGGGCCAAGGGCTGGCCTCTAAGAGGTGCACCCACACCCCAGAACTGACGCAGAAGGTCTCTGCGGGTGTGACCAAGCTAGAAACTGTCGCCCCAGGTGGGGCGTAGATCCCTCGACAAGCGTCTCTATAAGGAGGACGGGAGGACATGTGGGGGACTGGGGCATGTGAAGACAGAGGCAGGGACTGGAGCGACGCCGCGGGCCCTCAGGCCTGAAGAGCCGGAAAGGTCCTCCCATAGAGCCTCTGGAGGGAACGCAGCCCTGGACACCTTGACCTGGGGCCCCCAGCCTCCCAGCAGGGACGGAGGTTCCTGCTCTTTTGCTCTGACCGCTGCGGGGCACCGTGCAGTCCCCTCGGGCTGGCCTGGAGGACCACCTCCCATGGCATTCGCGGAGAAAGCAGCCTTCCTATTAAGGTGGGTGTCTCTGCCGGGTCTAACTGCTTGGGGGACTCCCAGACAAGGTCCACAGCGGCCTTGGGGCCCCAGAGCCGCCAACACTGGCAGGAACTACACACTCTGTGTGAATGACTGGATCAGAGCCCCAAGCTCTCCACAGGGGCACAGAAGGACCGTAGGCTAGGTGCCCACAGCCAGTAAGGGGACCAGGAGAGGCCACGCTGGGGGTAGCAGGTGGCTAGCCTGGGTCTGAGGCTTCCCTGGGCTCTTCCACATGTTCCAAATGTGTCCACGAGACACATTTCAGAGATGGCCCCCAGCCCTCCCTGTCCTTCTGCCTCCCAGGCCCACACCGTCCCTGGTGTCCCCATTGTGCCGGTGTCTCTCCCGGCTCCTCACACCGGCCCGACTGCCAAGTCCCCTCTGAGTACGGCAGAGTCTGAGGATGGAAAGTGGGGGACCCAATATGCCTGCTGGCTTACCTCCTTCCCCTGAGCAGCCTGGAGGCCTCCCGTCTCGGGACTGCGCGTCTACGCACGTGCATGCGAGTGTTGGGGTCCACATGCGGGTGTGGCAGGGGAGCAGTGAGGCGACCCCCCAGGACACAAGCGAGCTGAGTGCCTTCCCCACTCGGGCTCTGGGTTGAGTGAACGTCCTGCCCCAGGCCTCTGCACGCCCAGCGGCTTGCCGGTTCCCCCGGCCTCCTGGAGCCTCCCGCCTACCGCCCACCGGGGCATCATGCAGGGTCCCACAGCGAGCAGGCGGGGAGAAACAGGTGAGGAGCCCGCTCTGCCCGGGGGAGGTGGAGACCCCAGAACCAAGCCCCAGAGGCTGCTGGGAGCGCAGAGGGGGCAGAAAGACTGGAAGAAGGGCCATGAGGGGCCAGACGGGGCTGGGTCAGGCCCCCTCCTGAGACCACCATGCCTGTGAGAACACGTGTGCACACACGCAGGCTGAGGCCTCCATGCCACACTCAGCCCCGGGGAGTCCCAGAGCACCTGCCGGCCCAGGCCCCCTCGCCACAGCCCCAGCTGTCCAGGTCTCGGCTGGGATCAGTGAGCAGGCAGCCTCCTTCGTCCCCTGCACTGGGCAGGTAGAAGGACAAAAGCCCCATTCGTGGCTGGCTGGCGGCAGCCGCTGGAGACAGCTCCCAGGAGCCCTTGCTCCCTATGCTGTGTCTGTTACACAACAAACCTAAGAATAATCCAGAGGGCGGGCAGTGCAGGGGGGACGGAGCTCTCCTGCTTCCCGGGACCCCTCAAGCTGGGGCTGGGGGCGGGGCCGATGGCACGGGGGTCCTGCTTCTGCCTGGGGCCTGAGGCCATCTGGAGACCCCAGGGCCAGCCAGGTGTGTACCCACCCCCAGCACCTGGGAAACCGGGTCACAGACAGAGTTCTGGCTCCCCAGGGCCAGCCAGGCAGATGGGGGAGGCAGGCAGAGCCCCAAAGGTCCAGGGCCATCTGTACCCAGTGGTCCTTGGGGTCCAAGGGCCTGGCCGGCTCTGCCGTGGGCGCTGTGGATATGATCCTGTGAATATGATCCCACGCCTCCAGCGGCCACCCCTTCTCTGCACTCGGGGCCTGGGGGCTTCCGTGGATGTGACTGCATGAGACAGAGGAGAAGGGAGACCTAACGGTGACAGGAGTGCCCTCTGGCAGCCCGGCCCTCGCCCCGTCCAGCACTGGAGCCGGTGGCAGGCAGCCTGTGGATCTCCGGGCCAGACTCCCTCCCTTCCGGGGAGCAGGCAAAGGGCTGGTGAAACGGTCACACCCAACGAAGTAGCCCTATTAGGCGCAGGGTAAGAGAATATGTACCTAATAAGCCCGTAGCTCTTTGTCTATCACAGGCATTAAAAATTAAAATCCAATTACAACTCCTATTGTCAAACCCGGCTCCTGCCACTTATGACAACCCGTTGGGGGGAGCGGATTATGTAACCTGAACTCTCGCTTCAGGGACTGAGGGCCTGGGCGGGACCGGACCACCCGTCCACACCAGGAGGGTCTGCATGGGTCACAGTACCCTCTGGCACCTAGGGGACACCACAGACCTGGCTCAGGCACCAGCTGAGGAGGTCCCCGGCAGACCACACTCAGGAGGGGGCTCGGCCAGCCCCGGGCTGCCCCGACAGCAGCCCATCAGTGCCGCTGGTGGCCAGAGGCCCCGAAGGCCCCGGGCAGACCCCACCCCAGCTCCGAGCTCGTTTCCAAAGCCCAGGTGGGCCAGGGTCCAAAACGTGAGGTTCACCAGGCCCACCCTCTGGGAAGCCCCAGGACATGAGGACACTGCCCAGCACAGGCTTGCATTGCGTCCTATGACCCCCCAAGAAGTGTCCGCTCTCTTGCCTCTGGGGGAGGGGGTTGGGGGGGACAGAGCCACAGCCTCTGGCCAGGCACAGGCCAAGACAGGGCCACCAAGATGTTCAGGCTGGGGGAAGGGGGCTGAAGGACCCTTTGGTCAGACAACACGCCACCCGCCACGGACACCCTTCTTTCTGGAACCCTCAAACCCTCTCCTTAGGGCCATGCAAACATGACCATGGGTTAAATTCAGTGAAAACTTCCGTGAAGTGGGGGCTGGGGGGCGGCAGAGCCCGTCCCTTCTGTTTCCCCAGGCAGGGGCCACAGTCAGGTCTCGGGGCACACGTGCTGGCTCCTGACCCCAATTCTGACCTGCCCCCTGGGGCCCGAACTCCCCTCTGCGGCTACAGTGCTCCGATTGAGGCTTTGGTCTCCAGGAACCCTGGCAGGACTCTAACGGCCTCTTCAGGACAAGCATCTCAGCACCGTGGCCCAAGTGCCAAGAGACCTGAGCCTCACCTGTGGGAGATGAGGGCAGAGGGCACAGAAAGGACACAAGTATGGGACAGTCCCATGGGTGAGGGGTGGGGAAGGCCATGAGAGAAAGGCCACTCTGGCTGGGGAGTCAGCATTCTGTCTGCCTCCAGGGTTTCCAAGCAGAGTGGGAGTGGGGGTGGGGGGAGCCCTCCTGAGCCCCTGGCATCTTCCCTCTGCCGGCTCCAGAAGTTTCCGCCTCCCCTAAAGTGTGCCCCTTACCTCTGCCAGCAGGCCCTGCACTCCAGGAGGTACTGCTTCCCTAGCGTCAGTGCCAGCGCCCTACAAACAGACTGAAGAGCCCCCCCACAGTGCGACTGGGTCCCCTGCCAGGGCAGGCCCCACCACACCCCCCTGCCAGTGCTGGTCAGGGCCGGAGCCGCACATGCAGCCGAGCAGAAGGGCCCCGGGCCAACCGTGGCCGCATTCTGCCCAGCACCTCCCCACAGGCTCAGATGATGGCCGGGCCCCTGCCGCACCGTCCACACCCAGTGAGGGGACGGGGTGGCCTCCCGGGGCTCAGCGGGAGGGTCAGCCTCTGCACAGGGTCACAGCCCCAGCGCCCCATCCGCCCGAAACCAGGGGAGGAAAGTTCGCAGCGGGTAGCCCCAGGTGCCTCCACGCGCCCTTGGGCCTCCAAGAGAGCCCCTCACCTGCCGGACGCGGTCCCGCACCCACAGCCCCGCCCGCCGCCTCCAAGATCCCAGCCCTCCCTCCCGGGTCTGGACCTCGGAGGCCGCTCGCGCCACCGCCCCGCAGCGCAGCGGAGCCAACGGGGCGCCCCCTCTCCGCGCCGGCCCCGACCCGCCCGAGCAGCGGCGCCCCCGCGCGTCCACCGAGCCTGGGGCGCAGCAGCGGGAGCGGCGCGGCACCTACTGTGCTTCGGCGGGGCGGCTCCCGCGTCCATTGTCTCCGCGGCGGCTGCGGCGGCGGGGGCGGCGGGGGCGGCGGGGGCGGCGGGGGCGCCGTCAGCAGCCGGCCTCGGGCTCGGGCTGGGGCCGGGGCGGGGGCTCGGGCGGCAGCAGGCCGGGCGGCCCGCGGCGGGCTGTGCGCGCCGACACTGCGCCCCGTGGAGGCGCCGCGCGAGGAGAGCGCTGTCACTCGTGCCGCCCGCACCACACCCCCTGCCCGCCCCGTGCGCGGTGGGGGCCGGGGGCGCGGGCTCCGCGGCGGGCGCAGAGCGGGGCGCGGGGCGCAGAGCCGGGGTAGAGCGGGACGTGAGCGGGGCGCAGAGCGGGAGGCACAGTGGGGCCCGCAGGCTTTCCCCGCAGAGGTGCGGCCTCGTCGCTCCCTCTTCTTCCCCCTCCACGCCCCTCTGCGTGGCCCCAGGCGGTGGGACTGCGAAGCGGGGCACCGGGGACGCTTCCCAGTCCAGGGGCTGGGCGCTGGCAGAGCAGGCAGCTGGGCGCCGCGGGCAGGGGTGCTTGCCTGGCTTCACCCCTCCCCCAAGATGTAAGGTGGAGAAAGCGGAGAAAGCTGCACAAGGGTCTCGGCCTGGTGGGTTGAGGGGCAGCAGCTCCCCCACCAGGCGGGAGGCACCCTTAGCCCACGTGCGGGGCTGGGCGGGGGTGGGGGTGGGCAGTGCCCCGGGCGGGGGGAGGGGTGCTTCCCACTGCCGTCTTGGAAATAGGACCAAGAGCCACAGTGGGGCTGGCCCACAGCAGCCTCTCCCCAAACCAGCCTCATACACCAAGGAGGCCACGATGTCAGAATACGTCCCCCTCGCACTGCTCTGGATCTTAGAGGTCCCCTGAAGCAGCCACAGAGATGAGCCCTGAACCCTTTGGGGCCCTCCCTCACAGGACCTCCCCACCATACCAGGCTTCCTGGGGGCCCCCACCTCTGCCCCTTCCTCCCACCCCCTTCTGCAGGAGGCAGCAGTGGGAGAGGAGAGGGGACACAGATCAAGAGAACATGTCCAGTGGGCAACAGTGTCCAGGGAGGCTAAGGCTCCACCAGCTGCCCCTGGGCCAGCGACAGCAGGTGGCCTGATGCCGGTGAGACCAGCACAAGCCTCAACCAAACTCTTCCCTTCTCTGGGCTTCGGTTCCTCCAGGTTCCGCCCACCCGGCCCCCAGCACCCTCCCCCCGACAGGCCGGGGGCCGAGAGCCCAGAACAAGGGCCAGGGCTGCTGGGTCTGCTCCCCACCCCGACCTACAACCCCGAGTGGCCAGGACCCTGAGATATGACAGAAGGTGGGTGGGTGACAGCCTCTGGGACATGCTGGGTGTGGCCCTGCAGAAGCCACACCCAGGCCAGGATGAGACTCTGCTTGAGGACCCACAACATGTTGGGATCATACCCTTGGGTACCCACAGTTAGCTTCAGAGACCTCACAGCAGGGCCCTGGCCGGGCAGAGGCTGTGGGCTTCCCTCTGCCCTTTGCCCATCCCAGGGCCTCCAAGGCTTTCCTCAGAGTGATCACCCTGGGGCCCCCCTGCATCACTGCCTGGCTGAGAGCCCCCCCACCCAGGCTGAGAGCAGGCTGAAGTAGGTGACACTGCCACCCGTCCCCATCTGCACACCTTCTCCCCAGCGGCATGGGGCTCAGCCAGGGGAAGAGGTGGCTGGTCTCAGAGGGACTGGGACGCCAGTCCTGGGGGCGGAGATGCCTGGGCATGGCCGCATCCCAGCAGACCTTGGGGGTGTGGCCCGGTGAAGGAGGCCCAGGGACAGAGAGACTGAAACCAAGCCAATGAAACAGAGAAGCCCGGACTCCTGCTGCGAGCAAAGCTGGGATGCAGACCAGAGACCCCCAGGAGAGACCCCGCCTTCTGAGCCAGACTCCAGACACTGTGAGAAGCAGGGGAGGGGGTCTGGGCAGCCCAGCCATGAGGATGGGGAGAGGCTATCGTGCAGGGCATGTGGTGTGTGGACATGCCCACCATGACCTCCGGGTCCTCTGGGAGCAACTCCAGCAGCGAGGACAGCCTGTTTTCCCCTGTAGCCCTCCATCACTCCTCCTGAGCACTGCCCTGGCCTGTCCTCCTTTCCCACATCTCCCAGACCCACTCTGGCCTCTGGCCTCCCCCAGCCCCAACCCACCGACGCTGCTGGAACACAGGCCTATCCAGGCCGTTCCTGGCTCCAAATCCTCAAGGACTCTACTCTCCAGTCATGGAATATCAGACCCTTGAGCCTGGCACCCAGGGGGCCCCACCACCTGGTTTCCAGGGCCTGGAGCAAGGCATCTCCTCCAGGAAGCCTTCCGTGCTTGCCTTGTCCCTGGTGCTCACCTACTTTGAGACCACAGCGTCCACGGTCTGAGCCAGGGAACTTCACACACCGTGTCACAAGGGGCTTGCCCTTGTTTTGAGTGTCGTTGCCTAGGAAGATCACAAGGTCCCTGCGGGCCCATGTGCCCCCTGCTCTCCCACACACACATGGCTTGGGCCCAGCTTCAGGGCAGCCTCAGGCGTGTGTCTGCTCAGACTTGGCCGAGAGGAGTCCAGCCACGCTGCCCAGCTGCCCCTGTACGCTGAGACTGTCCCTCGGGGCGGCGCTGCCTCCAGGAGTAACAGGTGAGCCGGTGAGAGCCCAGCGAGGACATGGGGGCCCAGAGAGGCACGCGTGGAGGCAGCCGGCGGCACAGCAAGTGAGGCGGGGGGAGCCAGCACGCGCCGAATCAATACGCCTAATTGGGGGAATGTGCAATTCTCAACCGGCTAAATTTAGAAAGTGTGTGTTTCATTTTTCACCAGCATCTGGTCTTAAGACGTCCCGTTCTCAATCAGAACTCAAGACAGTGTGCGGGGATCAGGTCTCAGCATTGCTGGCTCCAGCCTCCCACACACACAGCCGGAGCCTGGGGACAGACCGCGGCCGGGCCCGGCCAGCGCTGGCACGAGTGCTGTGCCAGGCATCGCCCATGGGCACAGGAGGACGCGTGGGCGGCTGACCCCCTCCCAACGCAAGCATTTCGCTGCCCACCTGAGGAAGGGGGAGGACACCCTGGGAGGGCCACCTCTGATGAGCCAAAGGTCTGGAAACCACTGCCAGCCCTCAGGGATCACTGACTCCCAATAGCACCTTTTCTCTGAGGGGGACACTGAGGCACAGAGAGAAGGCACCTGCCTCAGGCTCCTGGAGACCAGGGAGCCAGCCCCCGAAGGGCCTCTGTCAGTGGATGCGGTGGCTGTTTCCACCTAACTCTGGTCGGTCAAAGCAGGGTCCACAAGCTGGGTCAGGGCTGGGCAAGGCCACGTCTAATACGGCCATCCACACGGCCAGGGTCTCAGCTCCTGCAGGCCAGCCCAGACCCCTGGGCAGGGCAGTCCAGCTCTGGAGGGGGTGCTGGAAATGCCCCATGATACCCTGACCACACCAGGGCGAGCCCCCTGCAAGCCCCCCTGGCCAGGGGAGGGGGGAGTCTGGTGAGCCGGAAGCACACGGTGGACGGTAGCTGGTCCCAGCCCAAATGACCCCAGACCAGTTGAGCAGAACATGGGCCCCGCCGTGAGCAGCTTGTCTCCACGTGGCATGGAAGCCAGCAGGGGAGGTGCGGGGGGTGCCAGGGCTCAGGGCCCAGAGGGCAGCTGGATGGGGCTTTCCCTGCCATGCATAGTGTGCTGGGGATACCCTGTGGCCATCCCGGCATGGAGGTGAACATCCCCTCCCAGGCCTCCCCGTGGGCACCCCAACCCCAGAGCCATCACCCCAGCTCGTTTCTGCCTTCGCCATGTGGTCTGTGCTGGGCGGTGGGGGGTGACTCTGGGGAGAAGGGAAGGGGGCAGGTGACACGGGGAGAGAGAGGTGGGGGGGAGTGTGTCTTGGAGAGGGGGAAGGGACACAATGAGAGGCCTTCCCACAGACCCTCGGCCCCTCAGCCACCCCAGTTGTCTGTAGAGCAGGGGACACTGGGCCCTGAGGCAGTGGCGTCCCACAGTAGCCAGGCTGCTGGCTAGGCTCACCCTTCCTGCAACCTGCACATCCCCGGGCCCCCAGCTGGGCAGCTAGGAATTCAGTGTGACCCCAGCCCCAGCCCCCAGCCCTAGAGGAGGCCTCCGCCTACTGACCAGCATGAAGCATGCACCTAAACTACTTCCCGTGTAGTTTACAAAAACCATGCAGCTGACACTGGGTGGGCTCTTGGAGGGGCACAGCAGGAAGGGGCCTCAGATGGGGGCACTGAGCTTTACCCAGTGGGGGTGGGGTAAACAGAGGGAAAGGGGCTGGGGGAGAGGCAGGTGAGGGAAGCAAGGCACAGGCCCAGATCACTAAGGGTCTTAGAGATAAAAGTAAGAAGGTGTTACATGTAGTTGGGGCGGGTGCGGTGGGTAGAGGCAGGAGGAAAGGAGGGAAGGGGGGGAGCTGCAGGAAGCAGGCTGTCTGGCAGCCTGGGCAGCAGACACCGAGGTAGTTCGGACGGGGCATGGCTGTGAAGGTGGAGGGAAGGGGGGGTACCTGAGGTCATGAGGACCAGCGTCTGGGGGTGCTCTTTGCTGCAACAGGGAACCTGGGGGGGTCTGGGGTGGAGCTGTCCATGCTCAAGGTTTGAGAGCTCCAGGCAGAGCAGGCCCCAGAGGGTCCCAGGTGAGCTCGGGAAGGAGTGGGGGCTGGACATCCTGAATGGGAGTGACCCCCCAATGGCAGGGGCCGCTGGCCAGGCTCCAAGAAGAGCCCCCGGCCCAGCTGGGCGGAACGCTCCTTGCCTGAAGCTTATCTACTCTTTTCCAGCTGGCTGGAAAGATCTGGAAGACCCTTTCATTCCACGGGCCAGGGCTGGGCTCGCTGTTCCCTCGCTGCCTGCTCCGGGCACAGGGGCCTGGGCCAGCGAGGGTCGACTGTCGGCTCTGAGCTCCAGGGTGAGTCCTGGGGGGCGGGCAGCCGAGCTCACACCCCATGCCTTTCCGCAGCTGGCAGCAGGCAACAGGGACAGGGCTGGGCTACTCCTGCAGCCCCAGGGGGATGGAGGAGGAGGGGCCCTCACCGGTTCCCCTCTGAGCCCAGCAGGCAGTAAATTCCACCCTGTGCCAGGCAGAGCTGGAGCCCCCAGGGTTGGGCTGCACCAGAAGCCAACCTCCCTCTTGAAATCAGGTGGGGCAGAGCCACCTTGCCCCCATCACCGCCCTCCCCAGGCTTCACACACAGGGCGGTCCTGCGACCCAGTGCACCAAGTCTGGTCAGGGGAGCCCCCTCCCCAGTCCCTCCTCCCCCATTCCCACCTTATAAGCACCTGCCTGTTGTGCAGTCTCAGGGAAACCTAAACACCTTCTGCTAAGCTTGCTGCTGGCTGGGCTGGCTCTCTCTGGCCTGCCAGAGCGGTCAAAGAGCCAGCCCCCAACCGAGAGAAGTCCCAGCCTCGCAGTGTCAGGACGTGAGCTCCCTGGCCCCACCGAGGAAATGCCACAAAACCAGGCTTCCCCTCCAGAGGAAGCAACCCCCAGACCGCCCGCCACAGCACCCACACAGCCTGGCCTGTCCACCGGCCTCCAGACACCCTGGGGACCACCACCAGCTCCATCCCCTGCTTCTGACCGCTGACCCCTTTCCTCCTCCCTAATGCAGAGCCCCTCTTCCTGGCCTCGCCCAGGCCACTCGCTCCCCTACAGACTGATCCGTAGGGTCTCAGTCTGTCAGGCTCCCATCTGCCAGCAGAGCCAGGTCTGTGTCCCAGGGCCCAGCACCGCTCTGACACACGTCAGGCTCCCATCCGTGGAAAGCTGGGAGCCGCCAGCCCCACGCTCGTCAGAACCAATTTCCCACGTGTGACCAGCTTCAGGCCACGGGAAACCACAGCTTCCGGGAGACCCCAGCCTGGAGTTCGGGTCACCCTGTGGGTTCAAGCACAGACATAACAGCTCATGGCCGCATTCACCCAGCCAGGCCGGCCTCCTGGGGACAAGAAGCATCAGCGCCCAGGGTGCCGGGGAAAGTGGCCACAACTGGCAAGGTTCAGGGAACCTGTCCCAGGAACCCCAGGAGCCTGTCGTGTCTCCCCTTGCTGGGGAGGAGAGACCCTTCCCACACTCCCCCCAAACTGGAGATTCGAACGGGCCACCAGTTAGAACTCTGTCTGCCGAGCGAGGCGGCCCCAGAGGAAGCCGACACCCACCGAGTCCTCGCAGCGGTCACTCCATCACGCTGGCTCGGGCGCAGGACATGATGTCACCTCCCCAAACCAGGCTGTGCCCTTGATACAAGGCTGCCTGGGGTGCGGCGGGGGTGTCCCTGCCTGGGGATCGAAGGAGCGCGGGGCGGGCACCGTCCAGGGAGCTGTGGTCACTTGCCCACCTGCTCCTCAGGGTAAGGTCTGCTCCTGCCGGGCTGGCTCCGGAAAGGCAGCGAGTGAGGCCACAGTCCCCTCCCTCTGGCCCCTGCCCTGCCCGGCCAGCAGCTCAGCGGGAGGCTAGAGATGTGCACGTGCGTCCAGGGCCACAGTCCCAAAGACACAGGCCTCGGAGGAAACAGCGGGGGCACAGCCCCGCAGCCTCCTCTGTGACCATGAGTGCTTCTAGGCTCCCCGACACTTGGTGGCAGCTGCTGGGCCATGCCCACTGGACTGTGAGGCAGCCATTAAAAACCAGGCTCCAGAAGAAAATTCCCGGGTTTGAAGGGAACGCAGGCCGCGTCCCAGCCCCAGGGTAGGGCTCCTCAGGGTGCTGTGCCGGGAGCTCAGAGACCTGAGTGAGCTCAGAGCCTCCTGGAAGGTGCCCAAGGCGGTGGGCAGACCCCATCTCTTCTCTATATTTTCCAAAGCATCTCCTCTGAGGAAGTTTCGCTTCTTGCTTTCATAGTCAGGAAAAAAAGAACTACAAGCAAGATGACACACAGAGAGCTGGCGGGAGGTCCCAGGGGGTGGCAGGGGATCTGAACACACTTTGAAGGTCCACACATCCTGTTCCCGCCTGGTGCACACAGGCTTGCTTCCCCTCCTTCCGCCTCCCAGCCCCGGCTCCGTGAGGACACAGGCCTGGACATGCACCCCAGCCTCCCCAAGCCGGGCACCTACACGGGGATAGGAAGGCAGCAGGACCAGTCAGCTCCAGGCCAAGCACTGGGGACGCCCAGAGAGGGCAACAGAGGCCTGCTGCTCCCGCTCCAGGAGACGCGCAGCGCCAGCCCAAGGGACCCCACCGTCTCCGCTCCCTCTGTGCGTCGGGTCCAATGTTATGACCTCGTTCACCCCGCAGCATCCAGACCCTCTGGCTGACCCTCCTCGGGCTGGACCCTCTGTCTGGAAATCTTGCTGTGTGAGCTTGCAGGAGTCTCTGAGCGTCATGGGGCCGCATCACACCTCAGCACAGGGCTGGCCCAGGCCTCGGTGGGACAGGGCACAGTGAAAGAAAGACTCTCCTCAGCCCAATGGCCCCGCATCTGAGGGGGGCGGGCCGTGGAGTGGGGCAGCTCAAACTGGCCTCCCACCCCCACCCCCAGAGCCCATGGGCTGTCCGACCCCTGCCGGAGAGCTCCGGCTGCTGCAGACGGCCCATCCCCGGGGATGCGGGCCCAGGTGCCCAACATCTGCGGCAGGTCCTCCGGAGTTCTCCCACTGTAAGCCCCTCTGTGCCCTTGGGGGAGAAAGGAGGCCATGATCTGGACCCCCCAAGAGAAAGGACGGCACGGCAGCCCCTCCCCACCTGCTGTAGGAGACGCAGACTGGGGAGCAGCCAGGTGGCTCCCAAGACAGCAGGGTCCCCAGGGTGGCCCTCCCCTGCCAGCTCTGTTACAGAAGCCCTTTGAGGGTCCCCTTCATACGCACGCCAGCGGGGGCCGGAGTGAACCTGGTGCTCCCTCCCAGAGGACAGACCCCAGCCCCCAAAGCCCTGGAGGGAGTGCTGGTCTGTGACCAGGTGGCCAGAGGACAGCCACTCCCGCTCCCCTGCTGAGGCCCTGTCCCACCCCCTGGGTGGCAGCACACCCGGTCCGGCAGGGCGTGGCCTCTGTGTCTGTCCTGCCGAGTCCCACAGGCCTGGCTCTCACCTGGCCAGCCCAGCATCAGGACCCCAGGGCACCATTTGCTGACCGGCCACCTGCAGAGCCCGGTGTGTTGTCTGTCGGGGCCAGGGAGTTGCCCAGACTGCGAGCTCAGGTCTCTACCGCCCCCGGAAAGGACCCCGTGCAGCCCGCCCCTCAGAGCCTGTGCCCGGCACCCCCGGCCCTCATCACACTTGTCTTGAGGTTGTCGGAGAGCAGCTCCAGTGGTCTCCCCGACCCTCACCCACGGAGCAGCCCCCAGTCGCTCGAACTGAAACCTGTGACCGCGGATACGCAAGGACAAGGGTGAGCAACCTGCCGTGGAGACGGCCACCTTCCGGGCACTGTCCCACGGTCCCAGCCCTGGTCCTGGGCCGCTGGGGTCCACGAACTCAGCTCTGG
This sequence comes from Lontra canadensis, assembly GCF_010015895.1. Lineage (NCBI taxonomy): Eukaryota > Metazoa > Chordata > Mammalia > Carnivora > Mustelidae > Lontra > Lontra canadensis. The sequence continues at coordinate 1,156,482 of NW_022631019.1, read as the reverse complement.
CAGGAAGTGACCTTTCTCCCCACCACAAGGGGGCCGCGGGGCTGAGGCCACACTCACTTCCCCACCGGGAACTTGGCGCCTGCAGCCCATCACAGACACGTGGCTGGGAGTCCCAGGACGGGTGGCACAGAGCAGCAGGCACCGGGTGACGGCTCTGCCCCCACACAAGCCACCGACCCAGGTCCTCGAGACCAAGAGGCCAGAACAGACCCCAACCACACACACCCCTGGGTACGCCCTGAGCCTCACCCCCCACACACACACACCGTCTCCCCCTCTGGGACTGAGCTGGCATCAGCCAGGACGGCACTGTGGCTCACGGCAACTGGACAGATGTCAGTCCAGACCCGGAGGAAGCCCCTGGCCACCAGGGAAACAGAACTATAGCCACTGACTGTCCCCAAGCAGCCGCCAGGACATGCGGGCTGCTCCATGGCCTCGCTGACTGTTTCCAGGGCCCAGGGCCTCTCCTGCCCTGCCTTTGCTCCGTGGTGCTGCCCCAGGGAGCCTTCTGGAAGGACCTGCCGCAGCCCTCAGCCCAGAACCAAGCCCAGGGCCTGTCTCATCTGCATCTGCACCCATGAGCCAGGCATGGAGGGGAGGCAGAGCACAGGGGGCACCGGTGGGGGACAGAAAGCAGGAGGTAGGACAGGCAGGGGGCAGAGCCACGGGGAGGGGACAGCAGTCCGAGGGTGAAGCCCGTTCCTCCCCCATGGCCCCTGGCTCCTACAGCCTCCCCCCAGGGCCCTGCCTGGGTTTCCCGTTCTCTGTTCCAGCACCCCTTTCTCTGGGTGTCCATCCCAGACTGAGCCGAGCAGCAGCCCCAGAGCCTGGGCAGGGGGCTGTGGGCCTCTGAGCAGACGTGTCCCCTCGGCAGAGGAGACCTGCTGGGACATGCCTGGGGAATGTGGGAGAACAAGCCGGGTCCGGCCCCTTGGGGCACAGGGGCGCACAGAGCACACACACAACCCACTCCACACACACACACGTGCACAGAACCTCACAGGGTGCGCGCCAATTCCTGCCACATACACTTGCCCACGCGCACTTCCACCGCCGCTACCCTGAGGGGCCTCCCCCCGAACAGGCAGCAGAGAGCCTGGGGACGAGTGGGTCCTCCTGGGCAAATCAACCCACCGGGACGCACGCACATGGGCCACCACCCCGAAACGTGGGCCTGCTGGCCGGGCCTCACCCCAATGGCCCTCCCTCTTGGCTCTCCTCCCCCACCTCCCGAGAGAGCTGAGTCCGGGTCTACCCGCTGCCCATCCATCCAGGAGGAGCCAGGAGGAGTCAGGGCCCCTGCACCAGCCGGCGAGGCCGACCGGCTGCTGCTCAGAGACGAGAGCGGGAGAGCCAGCGGACTTGGGAACTCTCCGCTCCAGGTGGGCACCAGCAGGCCCCCCAGCTCCAAGCCCAAACTCCCGAGTCAGGGGCTGGCAGGACCCCAGCCCAGAGGTAGCAGCTCCGCCCCAGCCCGAGGGGCCTAGGCCGTGGTACCGGGCACAGATGAGCCCCAGTGGCCTCCGCTGCACCCAGGGTGCGGGAGACTCAGGACACGGCAACCAGCTGTCCTGGGGCAGAAAAGGATAAGCCCCCTGCCTCTCGGAGAGCCTTGCCCGGCCTGCAGGCTCCCACCGAGCAGTATGCGAGTCTTCCACATGGACAGACCGTCTCTGACTCGAGCAAATTATACGGCAGGAGAGCCGCTGCGGCCCGTGTCTGCCGGCTCCCACCCTGCCCTCGGGGAGGGGCTCTCCCACCTAGCCAGGCTCGCCTGCACCCCTGTACTCCTGTGTGCTTCCAGGCGTTGGAAGCCGAGATGCCACAAACAAGCGTAAGGCGGTGGTTCCGTGGCACATTCACGTCGCAGGACCTTCTCTAGCCATGTCCCTGAGATGTGAGCGCTCCCATGGGCACGCGACACCCCAGCTCTCCGGAAGTTGGAGAGGAGACCGCATGCTCCAAACCAGTGCTACCCTATTCCGGAGACCACAGATGCCACTGCCTACAGGCCACAGGGAGGCACAGACCAGACAGGCCCAGGGACAATGAGAGCCTCCCCGGGATGCACAGCCCAGCTGTGCTGAGGACCCCCGAGCTGAGCCAGGATCCCAGGGGTCCCACTGACACAGACAGAGCTGGCAGGCAAGCCGGCAGCCCCGAAGCCATCTTCCTAACAGGAAAGTCTGTTCCCTCTGCCAGCCTTGCCCTGGCCCTTGAGCAGAGGGCACACCCGGGCTGCAGGCAGTGGGGGCTTGACCTTGCTTGGCTCCCCTCTCCCACTCTTAGCCCCAGCCCTGCAGGAAGCCTGCATCGCCTTTGCCTGAAGCCGCGGGGAGCCCCCCTTGGACACACTTGTTCCTGGACCACAATTCCTGCTCAACTAGAGGAAAGCTAGGGTCCTTGGGTGAGGCCACCTCAGCCCCCCATCTCGGAAAAAGACCAGCAAAGACATGTCACCCTTGTGCACTGGGGACGGGGCACACCAGCCACTGTTGGCATCGTGTGCTGGGCCCCCCGCCCACGGCAGGCCCCCTGTTCTGGGGGCACAGGCAGAACTCTTTCTCCCGGGAGGGAGGACTGGACTCCGAACCACGTCCGTGTCTGACCAGAGGCCTCACTCACCCACAGGCAGAATATTGATGTTCAGGAAAGACTGTCCAGTCCTCAGATTGGGCCCTGGGTCCCCTGGTGGGGGAGCCATCATGGAGGGTGGAGGCCTCTAGTCGGCCGGGGGCAGCAGGCAAGAGATGGGGCTGGCCTGGGTCACCAGCTGGGGCCACCTGTGCGTGGGAGGCCAGAAGAAGCCGCTCTGAGGTCCCTCTGTCCCCGGGGCCCCCGGCGTCCCCCTCTGGAGTAGAGGCTGGACCTGCGTGTCATCACACACCTGGAGAGAGAGCAGGGCGGCAGCGTGAGGCCTGGCCGGCCATCCAGGCCAATGGCAGGGTGGGATTGGGGCCCTTGTTGTAGGACAGCCCAGCTCACCGCCCTCCGGAGTGGAACAGCCCACCCAGGTGAGGGCCGGTCACCGCAGCGTCACCAAAGTGTGACCGTTGCCCGGTGCTGGGACCTTCCCACAGCTCCATGAAGTTCAGAGACAGAACAGGCATCATTTCACAGAAATCAGCCCGTGCCTTCGGCTGTGAAGGAGGAGCCGGCGTGCTGCGGGCCGTGGTGGGGCGGGCCCCGGGGCCCAGAAACGGCCGAGGAGACTGCCGTCTCACCCTTCCCACAGCCCTTGGCACCGTCCCCCCCGGCCCTGGGGCTCAGGCCCTTTCAGCCACCTGACGGTCTGTGCAGGAGATGGAGCGCCTTTGTTCTCCAAACCCCTGGTGGGACCCCAGGTTCTGCCTGCCTCCTTGTGCCCCCCAAGTCTCAGCCCCACTGGCCTCTGCTCAGGCTCCTTTCCAGCTTGGAAACCCCACTCCAGCCAACCAGCTCTCCTCACTCCCCCGGCTGCCTCCTTCCAGGGACTTCCTCCTCCCTGGGGGCCAGAGAGGGGCTGCAGAGGCCAGGTGGGAGGCCACTGGGCCCAGGACAGAGTTTCCCGGCCTAGCCTTGGGGTAGACCTCGGGACACCTGGGCCCTCCAGACACCCAGAGCCGTGCTCTACCCAAGGAGGAAGCATGACCAAAGGTGGGCAGGCCCAGGCTCCCCACGGCACCCCCTCTCCCCAGGTCCCCTCAGATCAATCTTAGCACATGACACTTGAAACCCAGGCCTCTGATGCCCCCTCCAACCCCCAGAAGTCTGTCCCTCCTTCATCCTGGCCCGCTCCGGCCCCCCGACCTCCATCTGGCCTACCCCCTCCAGTAGACCTAGAATTTGCCCGCCATGGGCTCTCCAGGGTCCCGTGCCTCAGAAGAGCATGGGGAGAGACCAGGTGGCCCAAAGGCCAGGGCACCCAGGGCTCATGGGTCCCTCCAGCACCAGCCCGGCTCTGCCCACTACAGACCTTCACGGGCGCACCCTCTGCTCCCGGTTACCCCTCTGCATGCCCCAGCCCCAGGCTCACCAGCAGGTGTGGGGTCTCCTGGCCCAGGTTCACCCGAGGCAGCCAGATCGCTGCAGCCCACCAGGCCGGAGCAAGCTCCTGCCGCCGTCCCAGCCGGCTACTGCCGGGTCCCCGAGCAGGCACCGCGGCTTCCTGCCGCCCCGGGAGCCCAGGATCCGTGCCCGGACACGTCTGTAAGCGCGGGCCGGGTGTGGGGCTCAGCAGGGCTGGCACAGTAGAACCTAATTAGGCAACAGCACCCCACCACAAGCCGGGGCGCGGCCGTTACGGACCGTGAGGTCAGCCCTTGGCATAAGCCCGGCCGCACCTGGCCGTGTGAGCGGAGCCCCACCCCGCCGACCCCTGCTCCTCAAGCCATGCCAGGCTCCCCCATGCTGCCCCCCCTTACAGCCACACGGGCACACTGGGCCCCCTGACAGTCTGGGGGCCCACGGCTGGGTCAGCAGCCTCGGGAGTGGGTGCTGCGGAGGGGAGGCACGGCCCTCAGCGGAGCCTCTTCCTCCTTGCAGGGCCCCAGGGGAGGAGGGGGCCTCCTCCAGAGCACTCGGCCTCTGCCCAGACTCCCACCCAGATGCCAACGTCAAGTCCTGGAAACTGGCCACTGCCCACAGGTGACCACTCACGGATGACATTGTTCAGAGCCAGGCTGGGCCAGGCTGTGGGACAGGGCGGAGAGGCCCACCTGACCCCTGCCCCCCCAGCACCAGCCTAGTTAATCAGGACATACAGCCCAGGCCCAGACAGGTGGGAGGGCGGCCCAGCCCAAGTCCGTTTGCCAGGGGTGTGATGCTCACACCCAGGTGGGCACGCCCACCCCCATAGAATGGCCACCTGCCCCCACCAAGCCCCCAGGGGACAAAGGGGTCCGTCGCCTGCCCTTGCCAGTCCGTGGTGCCCCACCCATCCTTGCTGTCCTTGCGCACAAGGAGAGCCAGTGTGTGTCCCCCCACGCCCCAGGGGCTTCCTCCCCCCGTGACTCTGATGCCCGCCGCACCCCCTCGCTGTGTCCTGCAGACTCCTCGCGGGAGTGCCGAGGGGCCCACCGCAAGCCCCAGCCTGTCCCCAGACACCTCTTCCTCCTGCCTCACCGCCCCCAACCCCATGGGACGTCACCAGGTCTGCCTCTCCCTTCATTGGCGTCCACTGGCCGGGAGCGACCCCCAGGGTGGGGAGGGGGAAACAGGCCAGACACAGGTACCAGCTTGGGACCCTGCTGCTCTGCCCGGAGAGAGCACCACGCAGGCCCCCAGGGTGCGGGGAAGACACCGGCAGCGGCGTTATCCAGGGGGACGCACAAGAGGAATGACAGGCTGCGCAGCAGCAGCGGGAACTAGAAGCACCCTGAGAGCACAGAACGGAGCCAAGGAAGCAGAGGCCGGAGGGGGCACGCCGGAGGGGGCACGCTTCCCAAAGCGCGGCCACGGGGAGCCCCGGGGGCCCCCAGAACCCCCAACACAGGGCACGCGGTCTGCTCTGTCCGCACAGCCTCCTCTTCTCCCCTGCGCCGACTTCAGCGCGGCGGGTGAGGCTCTGCACGGACCAGGCCGCAGCTCCAGGCAGCACCGGGTCAGCCCTCCCCCCACCCCCCGCCTCCGTCACCAGGCGCCCAGAGTCACAGAGAGAAAGCCACTGCCCTGGGGACTTCTGGAAGGCGAGCTGAGGTTCCCAGCACCCTGTGTGAGCCGCAGGGCGCGGACGACGTTGGTGGGAAAGAGCGGCTGCAGCCCGTGCACCAGGCGGCCTGCGTGCGCCTCAGTGGGCACCGCGCTCCCGAAGCCCGCACGGCAAGCCCCGCCACCTGCGGGCAAAGCGACAGGATCTGTTGCCGATGACGTTCGAGCTGAAGTCGAAGTGAGCATTTTGGGGCGCACGTACCCGGCACGGCGAGTCTGATGGCTTCCAAGTGTCTGAAGGCATCTCCTCACGGCGGCGTGGCAGCGCTAGGGACAGACGGGCGTGTCAACGTCCAGGAAGTCTGCCCCCGCCCGCCCCGGCCCCCCGGCCTGCCGGCCAGTGCTCAGGTAGAGGGAGATCCACTCATGGGGAAACACGGACCACTGGGACCGAGGAGGCAGAGCCCCACACTCACCTGCGACCCCCTCTGTCCTTGGCTGTGGCAGGGGCCAGGACCACGTGCTGTTCTCAGGGGGCTCCTGCGTGTGCGCCCCACCCACCGCCCCCCCCAACAGCAGGTGCGGTGGCCGCAGGGCAGCCACAGATCCAGAGCCCAGCCCCTTCCTCCTGCCCGGCATGGCAGAGACCTGCAACCCCAAACACCCCCTTCTCACTGGATTTGGTTTTGGGGGGAAAAAGCTACTCATTATAAAATATTATTTATATTAACGTAAACAGGCACAGCCACTCTGGAAAACAGTATGGAAGTTCCCCAAAAACTATAAATAGAAAGACCGTAGGACCCAGCGACCCGTTGCCGCGCTGCCTGCAGACACACAACACGGATCCGGGAAGATGTGACGCCCCCGTGTGTCCCACAGCCGAGACACGGAAGCACGCGCGTGTCCACCGCCAAGGCGAGACGTGCCACACACACGACGGAGGGGACTCGGCCGTCAGGAGGGGGAGCGCTTGCCACCTGCCGCTGCGTGCGCGTGGCTGTGCGTGACCGAGAGGCGTCACGCTAAGCGAAGCCAGTCCGTCCCGGAAAGACAAACACGCGATTCCACACGCACGTGGAACCTCCACACCACAGCCAACGAACAAAGACGCAAACGGACTCTTAAGTACAGAGAACACATGGGTGGTTTTCTGAGGGGAGGCAGGTGGGGGGCGGAGGGCTGCGGACTTCAGTCACAGGATAAGATGTCCCGGGGATGGAAAGGACAACATGGGGACCGCAGTCAGCAGGACGCAGCACCGTCTGCACGCTGAGCCATGCACACGCCCGGTTCTCCTGGGCCACCGCCTGGGCCCCGGAAGCCGCCGCGCACGGCTCTCAAGTCTGCCTCGACAGCAGACGAGAAACGTTCTCTGCAGTGACGCGTGATGAGTCGACGGTTAACCAGGAGGACTGTGTCGAGAGAATTCTTTTAGATGACGAGTTTTCATACTTGGCGAAGTAACTACCAGATAATAATCATAACCAGGAGGCACTGGTACGATTCACCAGCAGCTCCCGGGGGCAAAACCCTCGATGGGCGGTTGGGCGCTGTTTGCCAATTTCCACGTAAATGCGCCCACGGCAGCCCGTTTCCCGCCCGGAGGAAACGCAGCCGCCGAAGTCCCCGGGGACGGCCGCCAGGCAGACGCTGGGACCCCGCGGCTTCGAGATGAGGGCGCCGACGGCAGCGGGACGCGGCCTCTGAGGACACCAGAAGTGTGACCGTTCGTTACCTCACGTTTCTGACACAACTCATATGTTTTTCGTAATTTAATTAGTTTAATTTGATTTTAACAGCGGCCGTGTGTCACAGCCAGCTCGCGAGCCCGTGCGCACGACCCAGTCCCCACAGCACCAAACACCCCGGGGACCCCAGAAACGGCTCGGCCTGGAAACGGGCCCGGAGACCACCTTGTGCTCTGCTAAGACTGATTTTTTAAAATTCCGGCAAAACCACCCCATCCGTGCTGAGAAGACAGACCTGAAACCCACCAGGGCACATCCGGCGGGGCCAGACAGGCAAGTGGCGATCCGTCGTGAGGACTGGCCCCTGCGGCCCTCTGTGCTTGAGGACTCCTGGGGTCAGAACGCGCTGGAAAGCACGGCCTGGGAGCTTCTCTGAGTCTTGGTTTCCTCACCGGTCGAGCAGGGTGCTGAGCGCCCCTTCCCCCGCAGGAGACAGCAGGCGCGGGGTTCACCTGCGGAGGGGCCTGGAGAAGCCCAGCCTGGCGGGCAGGCACAGGTCCCTCCCGGTCATCATGCCCTGGGACCCCTGTGCCTGGGGACACTTTCCCGTGCTCACACCAGGAACACATCCTTGGGGGCAGGGCACACCTCACGACTGGAGACAGGCCTGGGAAGCTCCCACACCCTGCCCGGGGGCCGGAGCCCCTGCCTGCACTGCATCTTGTCCCCTCGAGGGCCACTCGGGCCTGACAAGCAGCTGCAGGCAGAGACGTAAGGGAGCAGTTCTGTCTCCACGCCACAGCCCAGGGCCCGTGAGGGACAGCAGAGACCCCGCCTTGAATGCCTCCATCCAACAGCTCCCCTCAGCCCAGATGAGATGCTGAGTCTCTGGGGTGGGGGCCAGAGTCTGCTGACATCAAGAGGCAAGTTGAGGTTTGGGACAGGAGGAGGGCAGAGGCGCAGGGCCAGTCCCCACATCCCTCTGTCCTTAACCCAGAGCTCACTGAGTTCCTGATCAATGACACACCCTGAGGCAACCCCGTACCCACCAGCCAAGCTGCCAAAAAGCTCCAGAGCAGAGGAGGGAAGAAGGGGCTCAGAGGGGCCCAAGGGTTGGCCACGCCCCCAGGACCCTCTGCAGAAGGGGACCCTTCAGGCAGAAGGGACAGCGTGTGCAAAGGCTCTGCGGCAGGAAGGGCCCTGTGATCTGCGGGCCCAGGGCTGGCACGGAGCCCCGGTCCCAGTGTGGACGGAACTACGATGGGGCTCCCGGCGTCCTCCAAGGATTAGCCCGGAGGAGCTCGCATCTCAGTTGGGGGGCACCTCCCAAAGTCCTGCCTGCCAGGCCCAGTGCCTGCCGTCACCTGATGGTGCCCCAGGCCACCTGCTGGGCCACAGAGCAAGGGGAAGGAGGGGCTGGGGAAGGCTGCAAGGACCCTGCCGGCCTCCAGCCCAGGAGCCACTGTTTGGGGGCGCCCTTTCCTGCCCTCGGCACCAAAACAAGAGGTCCTTTGTTCCTTTCTTGTTTGTTCAGGAACACTTCTGAAGCCCCTCGTGGAACCAGGACCCCGCAGTGACCCGTCAGAAGTGCCACACTCGTGTGGCTCACATCACAAGGAGGCAGGCAGCAGACCCCATCCCCGATTATAAAGGACCATGCAGGGGACCACGCCCGCGAAGGTGAGTGCAGCGGGGCGGGAAACTGCAGGGACCTGAAGGTGTCCTCCTGGGCGGGAGCAGCCTTCGCCTATCAGGGCACCCATATTCCTGCGCCCCTCTTTTCAAGGTGTCCATAATATCCACGGGGCCTCCAGTGCCAAGGTCAGACCCAGAACTCTGTCTTCAGGCACTGGGGAGCCTCTGAAGGTTCCGGAGCAGGGACAGGACGGTTTGGTGCCGCAGGGGCAGTGAGGCAGGGGCCAGGTGCTGGCCAGGCGCTCAGCCCCACCACGTGCCCAGAGCCACCAGATCCAGCGGGCCCTACTAGGCCCCGGCCTTTGGAGACACAGAAGGTAGGTCACGCCTGTTTGTCAGTTTATAGCCAATAAAGGGGCCAGAGCAATGAGCGTGCGCACCAGCCAGAACACCCAGAACCTTTTGCTCAGCCCCGCCCACCGGCCTCTCTGCTCACAGGAGAACCCCAGGGCACACTCAGGGCACCCCTGGGCCACACGTGGGCCTCTCAGCCAGGCAGGGGCGTCCGTCCCATATGCGCACGAGGCCCCACAGGTCTTGTCGCTTCAGACCAGGAAGGTCATGGGCCTTCAACAGCCTCAGTTCTCCAACTCTGCAGCAGAAATCTGCCATCTGCCTCTTTTTGGCTCACGGGGGTGCGCCCCGAGTGGGGCCCGAGGAACCAGGAGGAGCTGCTTCCCTTGGACGCTGCTGATGTCGTGCAAACCCACGTTCAGGAACCAAGTGGCTGCACCACGGAAGCTGAGCACATGCTCCCGGAGCCCTGACCCGGAGGAAACACGGGCGGGACAGGCCGTGGCCTGGGTCCCCAGGAGCGCCTGCCCTGCCCTGGGTCACCTGTCCACGCAGTCCCTCTGCCTTCCACAGGGGGGAGCCCCTGCTGCTGGTCAGTGCCTGCTCGGGGAACAGAGCAGGGAGCGGGTCAGGAGGTTCCCCCAGACTGACCCCCCCGCCTGCTGGCAGAGGCTTTCACCACCTGCTGCCCCCTCTTCCCAGGACCCCGAGCCACTCAGGCCCCCAGGGCCATGCCCCCCCCAGCACCGCAGCCAGGGCCTGTGGCTCCCGGAGCCTGGGGAGCTGAGTGCCTCTACGGCCTTCTTTGGCAGAAGAGGAAACCGAGACCCAGGAAAGGTGGGGACCTGCCCAGACGCGGCAGCCACAACGAAGAGGCTGCCCGAGGACAGCGGCGCCCCAGGAGAGAGGAGGAGCCTCCAGCACCCAGTCCCTCAGAAGTGGCCGCCTGCCCACAGCCCCACCCAGGACATGGCCCCAGGACAGGCCTGACCTGCCAGCTCCCCGGGATGGAGGCCACACCCCTGGCTGGAGTGAGGGGAGCGCACGGGTGACCAGTGCCACTCCCGACACCCTGCCCAGCCTGCGGCCCCGCTGAGGCTTCCCCATCGGGCTCTCCCCGGTCCATGGGTCCTCACTCTTGGGAACCCCACTCTGCAGGGGCCTGGCCTCCCCCCCACTTTCTTTCTCCCTGCAGCCCCACAAGACCCCTCTCTCTTGTATGGATGGAGCCCTCCCTCCCCTTCTGCCAGAGCAAAGCCTCCTCGTCCAGGAAACCCTCCTGAACAGTCTCTTCCTTGGGCCCTTAGCGTCTTACACCAACCAGCTCAGCCCGGGGTGATGGCCGCACCCGCCTGAAGACCCCGTGCCTGTCCAGCAACAGGCAAGGCCATTAGGGAACAGCTGTGGGACCGGACAGAACTGGGACCTGCCTGGTGCCTGCTTTTACCAGAGAAGAGCCTCTCTGACCTTTGGTCGCTTAGCTCTGCCACGTGACGGTAACCCCTTCCTGCCCCAGCCCCTGAGTTCGGCTTCCTGTCCTGGCTCCGGTGGAACCCCGAGCATGGCCCCGAGCCCCACAGCGCCAGGCTGGCTCTGTTCCTGCCAGCCGTGCTGCTCCGCCAGGAAAATGACATCCCTGACCAGCACAAGAACACACTGGTCCCCAGCCACCCTCTGGCGTCCTGAGTCACTGACATCACCCCCCAGACAAGGCCGAGCCCCAGGCCCAGGCTCGGTTCTCTGGCCCCTCATCCTGACCCCACCTGACAAGCCCCCCAACTGGGCAGTGCTATGGGACCACCCCTCAGCTGAGGCCTCTGCTCAGGGGGCTGGCAGGAGTCCCAGGGTTGTGTAGCCCTGGCTCTGTTCTGGGGTGCTGCCTCCCCGCACCCAGGGCTGCCCTCCCCTCCACAGGTTGCCCCCACCCCTTGCCCACTCATGGCCACTGGATGTTCTTGCCAGGCGGTGGAGTGAGGTGCATTCCTGGGCCGCCAAGCCCTCCAGAAAGTCACGGGGCGGAGGAGCCTGTCCTCTGTGTTCGTCCAGAAGCTGCTCCCCACAAGGCAGCAGTGCCCTCCTCTGCTCAGCACCCGCAGGGCTCCTGCCCCATAAGGGACACACACACAGCCTTCTCCATCATCCTGTGTCCCCCTGGATTGACATCTCTGCCTGGGAACCCCCACTCCCAGTCCCAGGACAGGGACGCACCCCACCTGGCATTTGACCCGAGGATCCTGAACCTTGGCGACAGCGGAGGGAGTCACATGCTGAGCCCACCTTAGTGAGAATGGGGCCAATGAGCTGACCCACAGGGTTTTTCCTTCTCTCCTGCTGGCACTGTCTTCCTCAGCACGTGTGTGTGCCAGGCTTGGCGATACGACGGCCACCCAAGCAGGAAGGCTATACCAGGTGGAGCCGGCCTCCCTGGAGAAGCAGAGGAACACTGGCAAGCTGCCCAGTGGACCACTGGGTGGCCCCCTAGGCTGCTGGGTGGCACTGGGTGGAGGTGGGAGATGAGGTGGGGACCGAGGTTGAGGTATGCAGCGGGGCTCCCGTGAGGGGCCGGAGCAGACATCCGGGAGGAGGGACAGGGGACACTACATGCTGGGAGTTAGACTACTGCTCCACGGGTGGCCTGGGACCCAGGTGACTCGAGCGCTGCCACACCAGCGAATTCTATCAGTGTTCCCATTTCACAGTGCAGAAAACAGAGGTCTGGGGCTTAAGGCAGCTTGTGTGTATGTGAGAGCTCCCTGTAAGTGACCGAGGGCCTGCGGAGGTCACAGGTGGTAGGGTCAGAGACTGGCTGGCACTGAGTCAGAGATCAGCACAGCCAATGGCTCGGCGTCCACGGGACACTCTGTTTAAAAACAGAGCAACCCCTTACTGCACGCCCAGCCCACAGAGAGCGGCCCCACACCAGGGCCGGACTCCAGCCGGCCACCTCGGCCCCACACGGGTCCACACAGCTCTCTGCCTTCCTGACAGAGGAGGTCAGAGTCACTCTGCCACCACTTTGAATTCTGATCCAGGTTCATTCTAGGGTGAAACTCACTCCCTGATCCCCAGAAAATCTGCCCACTGACCTGGCGGAGCAGATGGGCTGACGGCACCACCTGCCGGCCGCTCTGCCTTCGGACTCCAACCCAAAGACCTCTTAGGGCCCACGGGGCAGCCCCGGGGGTTGGGAACTTGAGTCTGAACCCAGGAGGGACCCAGGTCCCAGAACAACACACACTTGGTCGCATGGTTCCTGGCGCTGCCCTGCCCAGGCGGGAGGCCTGAGCGGGGGAGCTGCTGCAAGGTACCGTCCTGAGCAGCGCCCACGGGCGGGTGGGACAGGCCAGTGAGGGCAGGAAAAGCCCCACCGCAGCCGGGTGCCAGTGGGCGGGGCTGTCTGTGCGAACCCTCCGGCCAGGGCGTCTTTGGGACGCGGAGAGTTTCAGGCTGGCGAACGCAGCTGGGCAGAGACTTGTGAAGGACTCGGGGTCTTCCACCGGCCACCCCCAGACGAGGGGTCTACCCTGCACTGCCCACTAAAGCCTCAGGCAGCCTCGGTCTGCAGGAAACAGGGCCAGGGGCAGGGGCTCGGCTCCAGAAGGGCACGAAGGCTCCAGCGGCAGGCGGGACTGTGGGAACCGCCCAGGCCGCGCCTTCCCTCTCGGAGGAGCCCACAGCCCGGGGGCCGCCCGTGAGCTCCGGGCCGGTGTCCCCAGCCCGGCCGCAGCCTGGCGGCTTCTCCGCGCTCCGCGCGCCCGCAGAGGAGGGCAGCAGTGGGGCCCAGCCTGCGGCCTGGCCCGCCCTCCGTGACCCCCCCACCCCCCGCGCCTCGGGCAAGGTCGGTGCGGCCTCGGCGGCTCCCCAGCCCTGCGGGGCCGAAAGCGCGCGGGGCTTCCCCTCCGCGGCCGGGCCTGGCGCCACGCAGGTGGGCCTGGGGCGCGCCCTGCCCTCCCTCGGCCGCGCCACAGGTGCGGCCCCGCCCTTCCGCCCGCCTCCCTCCCACCCGGCTCCTCCCCACCCGGCTCCAGTGCCGCGGTGGCCTGCGGCTGGCCCTCGGGCCGGCCCTGCGCTCGCCCTCCGCGTGCGGCCTCCCCCGGCGGCTCCTCCAAGAGCCGGGCGGCGGGACCCTCGCGGAGCCCAGCGCCCGGCGGCCCGCTGGAGGAGGGGCGGCGCCCGGCCAGTCATCGTCACCGTGGACCCCCGAGTCCTGCTCGCTCCCCACACAGCGACCCTCGGAGCCGGGACCCCGCCAGGCGCCCCCGCGCCAGAACCAGGCCCCTACCGCACCACACCCCCGATTCCGGCCCCGCCCCCGCCCCGAGGCCCCGCCCCGTCCACGCCCCCAGCCCTCATTGGTTCTCCCCCCGGGACTCCGCCCCCGGCCTGGGGCCCTGCCCTCGTTCCCGTCGCCCCCAGCGCCGCACGGCTCCGCCCCCCGCCCCTGCGTGAGTTCGGACCGCCTCTCCACCCCTCGCGCTCCCGCCCCCCGCCCCTGCCGGCTCCCACGTCGCCTCCAACCCTCACGGCTCCGCCCTCAGCCGGATTCCCGCCCGTGTTTACGTCGCCCCGCCCCCTCGCGGCCGCGCCCCCGGTCCCTGCCCGCGTTCACGTCGCCCCCAGCGCCGCACGGCTCCTCCCCGCACGCTGCCCGTCGGTTCTGCCCCTGAGCTAGGACGCGCAAGGCCGGCGCCGCACTCTGGCGTCATCAGGCAGCGCTCGCGTGGGCGTGGCCAGGCGGCTCCCAGGCCCCGGCGCGTCGCGGACATGGTCCCCGCCGCCGCCGGCCCCGCGCAGGTCGTTCGCGCGGCGCAGAAAGACGACTACTACCGCGGTGGGCTGCGGGGCGCGGCGGGCGGCGCCCTGCACAGCTTGGCGGGTGAGCCCGGGCCTGCGGCGGGAGGGAGGGGACCCCAGCGCGCGTCCGGCGGGCGGGGGCCGCGGGGCTGGGGGCCCCGAGCGGCGGGAGAAGCGGCTTGTGGCTACGCCGCGTCCCGCTCCGGCCTCTCTGTGCCGCTCTCGGCGCTTCGCAGACGCCGCCCGGTCAGTTCCGGACGTTCCCGGGTCGGCTCCGGCGGTGCGCCCCGTGTCGCGGCGGAACATGGGGGTCCGTGGGCGCGTTTAGCTCGTCTGAGGTCGCCCCGGGCCACAGCCGCCTCGCTCGGGCTCCGGGTCGCCGCCTCCCGCCCTGCGCTTGTGGCCCGTCTGGGTCCGGGACGGTGGCCGGGGCGGGCCCTGCAGGGGACACGGCTGCGGGGATGCGGGGAGGCCCTCCGGAGGCCCGGCCCGGCGGGGACGGCGAGCAGCGCGGACGTCCGCGCCGGGGGCAGACTGCGCTGCGGGACGGTCTCAGCCTGTGGAGCGGCGGCTGGACCTTGGCGGCGGGAGGAGCCACGCAGGGATTGGATCCTAACCGCCAGCCCCGCGCCCTCTCTCTCAGGTGCGAAGAGGTGGCTGGAGTGCAGGAGGGAGGTGGAGCTGCTGTCCGACGTCGCCTACTTTGGCCTCACCACGTTTGCAGGTAGCCCCGGTGGGACCCGGAGACCAGGGGCCCGGAGGTGGGGTGCGAGTGCCGCTGGCAGAGTGAGAAGCTCCTGGAGCGGCTTCCCAGTGTCCCTGGAGCTGCCCCAGACGCAGTCTCGGGAAGGAGGGGACCCTGGGGCCCTCCCCTGAAGGAGAGGCCAGGCCGTGAGCCCCAACTGGAGCCTCTGAAACTTCCAGGGTGTCACTTCTGTGCCCTCCTCTGTTCCCTTTTGTGTTCCTGGGGATCTTTGCCCTCGACTTTGCCTGGGGTGCCCGTAGGACAGTTTCTCTGTAGCTGAGTTCTGTGGCTCGTCGGGGTTCCTGGCACTAAGCCCTGTCGCAGGGCAGGGTCAGCAGGGTCCCAGTGGACCGTCGTCCTTCAGAAAATGCAGGGACCTGACAGCAAAATCCAGCACAGGGAGAAGGACAAGGATGGCAGGCCCCTGCCTCAGTTTCTCAGGCGGGTCGCCCCCACACCCTCACCGGCAGGCTACCAGACCCTCGGGGAGGAGTATGTTGGCGTCATCCAGGTGGACCCGTCCCGGAGCAGAGTACCCTCCAGGTTGCGCCGTGGCGTGCTGGTGGCGCTGCACACCATCCTGCCCTACTTGCTGGACAAGGCCCTGCTGCATCTGGAGCTTGAGCTGCAGGCCGAGGCCGACAGCCCCAGGCCCTCGCAGGGCAGCCTGGCTCTGGGCGGGCGTGGCCGGTCGGGAGCCAGGCACTGGGTGCGCCGGCACACGGCCACCCTGGCGGAACCGCAGAAGAGGACGCTCCTGCGCGCGGTGGTGGTGCTCAGGCAGGGCCTTGGCTGCCTCCAGCGGCTCCACATTGCCTGGTTCTACATCCACGGGGCCTTCTACCACCTGGCCAAAAGGCTCACAGGAGTCACTTACGTAAGTCACCGGTGCCGTGGGGACTTGCTCGCCTCTGGCTGCTGTGTGTTCAGCTTCCGGCGGCTGGCACGGTCACAGGGCTGGAGCCGGGACCCTCTCCGGAAAAACACGGTTTTACTGCATCGTGTTTGCTGGCAGACCCTAGAAAGTCAACCCTGAGGGAGAGGCTCGTCTGCCTCCCTGCCGCCAGCACTTGCAAGACTCCAGGCCCCGGGCCCACACCCACTCCTTCACAGCTGCCCTGCCGGAGGGTCAGGTGTCGCAGTGCCTCGTGTCACCGCCAGGACTTTCCCTGGGCTGAGCCTGCCAAGCAGTCCCACCTTTCATCCTGTTTCTGTCCTGGTGCCTTTGCTTCCGCATCCACACGGGAAGCCTCAGCTCAGGACCCTGATCGCGAGGGTCACCCCCTTTCTCGCCTCACTTGACAGCCCTGTCTGGTCAGCCTCGGCCCTCAGCGCGCTCTCCCGAGAGCCGCCGGCTCGCCGCCCCCAGCCTTAGCGAGGGTGTATGCTGCGTGGCTGTAGCAGAGGGGCCAGACACACGGCCTCGACCCAGGCAGAGGGTTTTGCGCTCCTGGGGTCTTCTCTGCGTGGACACATGGGGCCTGCCTGGCTGGGGGGCTCCAGCTAACGGGAGGGAGAGCAGAAGTGGAGGGCAGCTACCTTTCCCTTCGGGGGTGTGGTCTGATGTTGGGCGCGTCACTAGCTGCGGTGTCACACCGGCTGTCTCCTGTCGCCGGGAGAGCCAGGTGTCCTCCAGGAGCTGCTCTGTTCACGGGACAGAGAAGCAGGTTAGCAGCCGTGCCTGCGCGGCTTTTCCTCCTGTTGCCCTAGGCTGCTGTTCTCAAGACTCCTGCTGGCACTTGTCTCTGAGCTGTGAGTCCCCCGATGCACGCCCCTCCCCCCCCATCATCACCTGCAGCCGTAGGGACTGGACTGCAGACTTGGAGCCCGGTGGCTGTCTTCCTCACCGTCTCAGCACTCACTGTCTCCTCCAAAGTGAGGACCTGAGCTGTCCAGCAGCGGCCCCCGCCTGCGCTCAGACCTGGCGAGGTGCTCCTGCCCCCCTCACTCAGCAGAGAGACCCGGTGATCGCTCTCTGTCCCCACCTTGTGCCAGGAGGGCAGGTTTTGACCTCATTCAATGGGGCACTCTACTGCCGGGGGGTTGTGCCAACTGATCATGTGACTGTCCCTTGGGGTCCCTGACAGCTTTGCGTGCACTCTCCAGCTACGGAGGACCTGAGGGCTCGAGACAGCTACAGGCTGCTAGGAGTCCTCTCCCTGCTGCACGTGGCCCTGTCCGTGGGCCTGCAGCTGTACGGCTTCCGGCAGAGGCAGCGCGCCCGGCGGGAGTGGAAGCTGCACCGTGGCCTGACTCTCCGCAGGTGTGGGGGGAGGGGGACCAGGGGGGCTCCCAGCCTGGCTGCTGCAGCCCTGCGGGGGGGGGGGGGGGCAGGGGCGGGGGCTGAGCAGCCTTGTGTGCAGCATTGCTGCTGGGGCTCTGAGCCAGCACTGCAAGGACTCTCGTGGTCAAATCTTGGTGTCTCCCTGCCCTGCCGCCAGGAGCCACGCGGAAGAGAAAGCCGTTTCCAGAAACTCCACGTGTACGCTGTGCCTGGAGGAGCGCAAACACCCCACAGCCACGCCCTGCGGCCACCTCTTCTGCTGGGAGTGCATCACCCAGTGGTGCGACACCAAGGTGGGTGTGCCTGGGGTCAGCAGCGGCAGTCCCAGAGCGCAGGCCTCACGGGCAGGTGCACCGGCCAGCCCAGGCGGCTGTCCGGGAATCAGGAAGCCTGTCCCAGGTTTGTCTTAGGATGAACCGCATACGGGACGTACCTGGAGTCAGGGGGCTCCAGTGGCGCATCCAGAGGCATTGCTGGGAGGTGGGGACAGCAGCCAGGCCATGCGGTTCCATTCCTGGAGTTGCCCCAGTCCCCCAACCCCGCCGCTACTCAGAAGCCCGGCTGGTCTGCACCAGCAGGACCTTCTCTAGCTGGGCAGATGGCGCCGGGACGGCCTACGTGGGTGGGAGCTCCGTTCAGGGTTGTGCCCGTGACCAGAGCAGGGGCCGCCACACCATCTCTTACAGCCGCGCCGATGCCAGTGAGGGGTGGGGTTTCTGGGCCCCCAGCAGCCCTGCCGCCCAGGCCTGGCCCAGATGGAGCTTTCTCGGGGCTGAGGGTCAGGAGGCCGCACAGGTGAGGTGGGTAGACGAGGAACGGGATGTGCACCTCAGTCGCCACCTCCTGTTCTCACCTGAGGACCTTCACCTCCAGCAGTTGGCCAAGAGGCGTTCCTCAGAGCCCGTGTCCGGGGCTCACAGGAGCCACGGCCTCAGCCTGGCCACCGTCACTTAGAAACAGCACCTGTGAATGTCTGCACCACGTGGGTCCCCCTGGAGTGTCACACTCAGCCTCCACTTTGGGGCTCCTGCTCCCCATTTTGAGGGAATCCCCCAAGAACACACGTGCCATCTCCCGTAAGCAGGTGGCCCCAGACAGGAACGCCTAGTGGGAGATGAGTGGACCTCCCTGGGGACAAGAGGAATCCAGCCTGTCCTTAGGAGCGGGGCCCCTGGGACGGAGCCAGACAGGACCCCACACACTCCTCTCCACACGACACTCCATAGCAGCCGGGTGGACAGACGGCTGCCTCCCTGGCTTGGCCTCTGCTCCCAGCTCCACGCCCTACTACCCCCCGGGTCAAGGCCCTCCCTTTGGGTTTGTGACTTCTGAAAAAGATGCTTTTTTGAAATGGTTTTCATTTGAAGTTAAGAGAGACGTGTGCACCTCCCATGGTACTGCAGGTGCCGGTGTGGGAGGGCCCGTGCTGGGGCCTGTGCTGGCCACAGCATCCCTGCCCTCCCTGACCTTCCTCCTCCCCCTGCAGGCGGAGTGCCCCCTCTGCAGGGAGAAATTCCCTCCCCAGAAGCTCGTCTACCTGCGGCACTATCGCTAGCCCACCCGAGGGCAGAGGCACCGGGGACTGTCAGGAGAGAAACCCCGTCTACTCTCAAGGTCGCTTTTACTTGCACAGGAATTGCCTAACTCCGATTTTATTTCACGTCACGTGAGAAACTACACGAGCAGCTTGCGGACGGAAGCTGGACCTGCCTGCACGGTCCAGGTCTGAGGTCTCTGTGCCGAGTGTGGGCTGGCACTTCCCCGCTCAGTCGCCCCGAGCCCACGGTGCCGGTGGCGAGCGGCAGCTGGGGCAGAGCCCGCCAGGGGGTCCGCACCCCTGCCCCCACCCCCACGGTACATCTGGGTCACTTCTTCAGGAGCTGGACTATTGGACAAGGTTGTTTCCATCCCATCCCCAAACCATACAGTGGAAAGTGAGTTCCAGAAGTGGGACCAGCCATTCACGTGATGAGAAAAGGAGTCTGTGTCCGGCGCACAGCGGACGGTTGGGGTTTGGCCCAAGGGGAACGGCAGACAACGGGGCTGACCCACTGGTCGGTCCGCCAGCCCCGCTGACCTGGAAACCTTGCCCTCATCGGCAGAGGCAGGCCGCTTGGTGGCTCGGGCACATCCACTCACAGGAGCGTAAGACCCCAAGGAGTCGGGTCTCCACCTGCAGCGCGTGGCTCGCGCCGTTTCATACACGGTCAGGTCTGTGCTGCTCCAGAGGATGGAGTCCCCGTCTCGGCTGAGGTCTGCCCGCCCCGGGCTCAGGGTGCACAGCCAGCCTGCAAGGGAGGTTCTCCGCCTTCTTCACACCTAGCCCACAGCCGCCTCGGAGCTGAGCTCTCCCTGAGGCCTGGGCAGGCTGGCTGTTTGTGCCAGGTCACTGCCGTGTCCAGCCTACTTCCCGCCACCGTTTTGTTATTTTCAGGTCTTTTAAACAAAGTATTTAACTTGTGCCAGAGACTACTTTGCCATGAGCTTCCGTAAGAAACAAGTTCCACAGAAGCGTGGTACATTGAGAACGTCGTCAGGGTGAACAGAAGGTCCCATTTCCTAAAGGACGAGAACCTGCGGTCAGGAAGTCCCATCCCCTGTGTGAGGCTGCGGCCCAGGCTTCTGGCAGAGGCCTGTGCAGACCACTCCGGGATCTGAGTGGACACGGTCATCCAGGGACGCGTCGCTCCACACTCCTCGGCTGCTACGGGCTGGCCACCTGAGACAGGCCCGTGACCACAGGCCACACTGAGTAGGGGCCCCAGGAGAGAGGCTCCACACTTCCTGAGGGCCTTTATGGACGCCCTGACCAAGCGCAGACAATTTCCCATCACTTAGGCCTGAGCATGTAGCAGGAAAACGGTATGAAAAACAAGTGTCCAGAGTTTCAACATTGCAGGTGCCACAGTGTTGTATCAAAGGTACTGATTCAGGACCTCACTGAAATGCCAAGATTTCAATCTGGGTGGCTCAGTGGGTTAAGCCTCTGCCTTCGGCTCAGGTCACGATCCCAGGGTCCTGGGATCAGGCTCTCTGCTCAGCGGGGAACCTGCTTCCCTTCCTGCCTCTCTGCCGGCTGTGATCTCGGTCTTCAAATAAATAAATGAAATCTTTAAAAATAAATAAATGCCAAGATGAAAACATGCAATCAGGTACGTAGGTTTCATACGGCCTCCTAGAATTGAGAGGAGCTCGATCTCAGATAAGCAAAAATCGGCCCCAAAAAGCCAGACAGTAAACGCATTCAGTGCCTAGGACCCTGGGATGGAGGGGAAACTGGGCGGAGCTACGAGTCCGCAGCGCCTGAGACCAGGAGGCGGCCTCGGCCTGCCCCTTGCTCCTGTGCCCCAGGGACCAGCCCAGCTCAGCGCCTGCCCACGGGCGGCAAACTGTCGTGTTTCAGACAAAGACTCCACAAGAACGGGGACACGGTCTTTAATAACGTTGGAATTAAAAAGTCGCTTAGTAAAACGTTTACGAGTATTTGTTTCTATCACATCAAAAAAGTTGACACGCGGTCAGGGTTTTCTGCTTTCCCGCAGAACGTGAGGAGCCGCATGTTAACACCCACAAACGGGTCTACCCTTGCCAGCGTTTCTGTAAAGGGGCCACTGCGTGAGAACAACTTCCAATTAATCAAAAACAACTCTTCAGGTATCAAAGAAATATGTCAAAATAATTCCAAACAATTAAAATAGAATATATATATTTGTAATTCCAGGCCCTCAAAAGCAATCACGGTAATTAAGAACAAAGTTTTGAGTCATTATGATAGAGACCAACATGAACCGTCTCTGGTACCAGAGATGAAACTGGGAAACTGGCATTAGAACCCCCGAGGTACTGGAAATGGCCTTTCCAATGTTCTTCCAACACGCAGGAACCAGGTTAGCGTCCTCCTCCAGCTGGGTCACGGGGCCAAGGGCATCCGGGTTGGGGGCAGCTGGGCGCAACCCGGCTGCTTCTGCGCAGGTCTGTTCCAGGCCGCCCGCCCCTCCCCACGCCCCCACCTGACTGTCCGCCCAGCCCGCAGTTTACTAGAATTCTGTCCATCTGAACACTTGAATGTCACTGAAAAATAAATCAATGCAATTTGGTTTAAATGTCAGTTTCTTCAAGAACCTGATATTTCAGTTACAAATAATTGAAGCTCCTTTTTAAAAAGAAAATTCGACTCCCTCGAAACCAACTACTTATGTGCAGGAAGAAGGCATTGTTACAATGGCTCAGAACCGTCCTCGGGCCCCGGCGGTCCGGCCGGGCGTCTAGCTCGCGAACGTCTTGCCCGCGTCATCCTTCCCCTTGTACGTCCTCTTGCCGTGCGTGAACGGGATGTACCGGTACTTTATCATGTGCTGGGGACAGAGACACTCACTTTAGAGCGGCTTCACCATGAACTATGTTTCCTCCAAATCTGAATCCTGACCCTCTCCACGCACAGGGCAAGGAAACCAGGGTGCCAACCAGCTTCTAGTCCCCTCCCCACCGGTGACACAGCAAAACCCTCCTGAGCTCACTGGAAATCCCGAGGGTCTGGGAAAGGTGTCATGACCCCTTGCATGCAGGAAGGGGTAGGGCCGGGCCGGGCTGGGGACCCCTACAACACCCCCAGAGGCGTGGGGATGCTGCTGCCCTGGGAGCCATTTGAGAGGGATGTCGGCGTAACACACGCTGACTGGCGGGCCCTGGGCTCTGAGCCCCCAGGACGACGTGCCAGTGAGGTCAGCATGGCAGGACCGAGGGCCTCGCCCACCGGGCCCCCAGGGAGCGGTCTGTGGGGGAGAGCGGCACCATAGGACACATCTGTGTTGGCCACCTTGGCAGCAAGGGGCTGCACCACGCCCCTATGGCCCAGGGCGTCGTGGTGCTCCCAGGACAGACCAGACCCGAGCGGGGTTCCCCGCGCCCCCCGGCGGTGCCCGCACTCACCTTTATTTGCCTCTTCATGGTGATGCAGAAAAGCATGAAGAAGTACATCACCAGGATGGGCCAGAACACCGGCACGTTGAACGCCTCAAAGAAGGTGCAGGCCATGGCCACGAGGATGCCCTTGGTCGCCGCGTGCCTTAAAGCAGGGGAGGAGGTCAGCGCGGCCAGCTGCCCGGCCACCTCGGACCACGGCAGCATCCCTGCTTGGGGCAGCAGTGGCGCGGTGTTTCCTACAGAGGGCGCCACGTGGAACCACAACACGGCAGTCCCTTAGTCCCTCGAAAGCCCCCGTCACCTTCCAAAATTAGAGTATGAAGTGTTCAGTGAAAACGTGCAACTGCGCAGGCCGACGCGGCGTCTCACGTCCGCCCCCTGGAATAAGCCCCAGGTGGCTCCCAGGCCCCACCCCTGGGCCGCGCATTGCTGAGACCCTGGGCCCCCGGGCAGCCCCCTTCAGCTCAGCGCCGAGCCCATCGGGCTCACAGCTCTGCTGAAAACGCTCCTTGGCGCTCCCGCTCCGCAAGGCCAGCTTCCTCGGAGTGACCTGCAGGGCCGGCCTGCCTGCCGTCAGCTCCCTGCCCGCAGGGCCCTCGGTCCAGCCCTGCACACCCGACGGGCGACCTGCGGAGGGCTGCCGCGTCCCACACCCAGCACCAAGAACACAAAGGTGGGGCAGCCTGGGCCTTCGGCTTTTGGCTCCAACAAATACAGGACAGACGAGGCCACAGCCTCCATGGGGTGGGGGTCCCCTTCATGCACGCTTCGTGCATGACAGCAGGGTCACCCGTCCACCTGTCCCATGCACCTCGTGCAACATCACACAGATGTCACCACCTCCGGGAGGCCTGGGGGACAAGCCAGTCCCATCCGAGCCCCACCCCAGCACGTCAGTGAAAGCAGGTCTCCCCAAGGCTGCGTCCGCCCCAGAAGGGCCCAGCCCTGCCTCTGTGCGGACACCCCGAGCAGGAGGGCAGGGGAGGCGGCGGGAGGAGCAGCACACAGGCCGGCCAGTCCGAGCAGGGCGGCCAGAGCCCATGCACGCGTCCTTCCGGAGGCCACGTCTGAACAGACCCAGGACCCTCCGCCCAGAAGCAGCTTCTCTTCTGCTGGTTCCGAAGAGCCACCTGGCCCTGGGCTCGCCTACAGAGGTCCCTGCGACCCGCCTCCACGTCCCACCAAGTACTGCGACTCGCATTTTGGATGAACGTTCGAAACACACACAATAAAACTCTCGTCTTTGAAGACGTCTTCGCCGGCGAACTGGAACAAAACCCCTGTTGTCAGTCGTATTAGCACGCTGAGGACAAGCGTGTCTCCCAAGCACCCTCAGGGGTGAACTCACCAAAACTTAAACTCTGGAAGCCTCCGGATGAAGGGCCGGAACTCCTCGTTCTGTCTGGTGGGTAACGAGGGGCCGTCGTCTGAAAGGCAGAATCTCCGTGAGACCCAGCAGGCGTCTCCCCCGCCCGCTCCCGTCACTCCCGCTTCTGCACTCGCCGGCCGCGCGCGGCACACACACTTTTGTTACTTAACCGAACAGAACACGGGAAACCTTCAACTGACTTAGAAACCAGTTCACTGCTTTAGAAGGTTCAGAAGAGAATTTCTTTTGTGAGAGAAGCGCACATTCTAAACGATTGCGTAAAGTTAAAACGCAGACCAATTTCCAGACGCACGTCAACCGCAGCACACAAAGGGACACGGAGAAAATGAGAACATTGACGGAAAAGGAACGCAGAGACGCACAAAGCTTTATCTGCCGAGAGTCCAACTCAGAACAGCTACCCCCTCCGGCACGCAGTGCCCCCACGCTGAGCCCCCCCACTTGCTGAGCCCCCCACACTGAGCGGGATTCAGCCAGACGGCCCCAGCCCTCCCCAGGCAGGCGCCCTCCCCAGCTACACACAGAATCCCAGGCCTACAGAGCAGCTCTCCTGATCATCGTCTAATTCCCCCAAATGGCAACAAATGGGAGTTGTGTTTCCTGTCAGGTTTTCGTCAAATGCTCCACAGAGAAAAACCACCGGCTTCTGGTCAGAATCGGAGCAGCCCGGGGAAGACGGCGAGTGCCCAGGAAGCACTGGGGTCACAGAGAGGAAACCACGGGCCGGCAGCTGCACCTGGGTTTTTCCCACAGTGGCAACACGTGCTGGCAGGAGGGACCAAGTCCCCAAGCCTGTACCCCACCCCCACCTACCCTTCCCCAGCTGGACAGGCAGGTGTGGACACGGCCCTCCTACCTGGCCCAGGGATGGCCAGGATCAGCTTGAGCCAAGAAATTTTCAACCCATCATCTCTGGAAACCAGGGAGCGTCCCCACCCTCAGCGGGGCCCAACTGTGTGCGGTCAGAACCCCAGTGGGCACTACTGGGCACAGCACGCTGCCCACAGAAACCTCTGGGCCCCGAAGAAGGGGGCCTACCCAAGGGGCACAGATAGGACTCAAGGACAGTCCTGACCCTGCTCCCACGCACTCTGCCACGCGACCCTGGCCAATCCGGTGACCCAAGGGACCTCCACTTCCTCCTCAGCAACCCGGGGTGGCAGGAACGCCCACCCACGACATGACCAAGTTTAAGGACTCAACCCACACCCCAGTCTGTCATCACCGACGTTCCAAGTGCACTTTAAACAGCAAGAGAACAGTCTCAAAAGTTCGGATGTCCAAGGTTTCTAGAGGAAACGAGGCCGTCTGTGAAGTGCACAAGATCCCGAGCCCCGGACAGAGCCGAGCAGACGTCTCCACCGTACCTGAGTCCTCCATCAGGGAAGGGTCCACTTTGGGAGAGAGGAAGGCTATGAAAAGATTGAGGTGGTAGATCCCCAAGGCGTAGGTCACGATGTACCAACCCTGCAAGAGAGGAGCCCCCGTCAGAGCCGCCGCCCAGCCCCCGCCCCAAGCAGCCCCCAACGCTCCGGGAACGCGCGGCCTTGTTTGCGCTCAGCGTCAAAGCGTGCGCGACCTGCTCCCGGTCCGGAGACTGCAACCAGGCCAAAGAGCCACGGTGAGCGTGCGCGACCACAGTCCAACTCCAGGGACTGTGCGACAACGGACACGCCATGGGGCAAAGATCCACCTTCCGCAAGGGGCCGCGCGGCCACCCGCGGACCCGAAGCCGCCAGCTCCCCACAGAGCTGCAGCGGGAGGATTTCCTCAGAGCCACACGCCTGAGCCGGGCCGCCCCACAGGGCAGGTGTGGACCAGGCACCGAAGGACGCTGGCGTGGATGCCGGGCCCAGACCCTGCCTCACGGGTGGCTGCCCGCACCGGCATACGGGATCCGAGCCATCCGCTGGGACGCGCCGGCTCTGACGCGCGTGGTGGGCCCCTCACACCGCCACATGCTGGTCAGGGCTGTTACTGGTGTTTGCCCAGGAGAAATCCAGAACCGGAAAAATCAGGAAATCAAGGATGAGGTTAAAAAAACTTAGAGGGGCGCCTGGGGGGGGGCTCAGTCGTTAAGCCTCTGCCTTCGGCTCAGGTCATGGTCTCAGGGTCCTGGGATCGAGGCCCGCATCGGGCGCTCTGCTCCGCGGGGAGCCTGCTTCCCCTCTCCCACTCCCCTCCCTGTGTGTGGGCTCTCTCAAAAAAATAAAATTTTTAAAACAAAAACAACAAACAACAACACGGCGGAGCCAAAAACCCTCCTCAGAAGACGCCAAGAGATGGGGCGCCGGCGCGGCACCACGGGCCCGGGGTTCAGTTCATTCGGAAAAGCGTCAAGTTCAGCCTGTCAGCCCAGGATGCGGTGCATCGTCAATCCTAAAAGCCCAAAAACTGTGCACACGGACGAGGAAATCCTTCTGCCTCCGAACTTCCCAAGTCTGAAAACGACAGACAGGACATGGGGGCCGAGGGGGTTCACACCGCAGAGCCACGCCTGCGGCCACGGCAACAGCACACATGGCTCAGAGGACAACTGCGTCCCCACGTCACCTGCAGCCCTCTCCGAGGTCTCCGGGTCACTCTTCCCGTTAGAGGACGGACCGAGTTCCCACTCAAACAACAATCCTCACGACAACCACGGTCAACTCAAAGTTGACCGCAGCCAGGCTGCGCCCTGCCACCCGGACCCCTCCTACTGCAGAAACAAAGGGGAAAACCCACGTGCCACCCACGGCCACACCTGGACAGCGTGGAGATGGCAGGGGCTCGGCTCCCAGCCCACACCTACCTGCAGCAGGTAAACGCGAATCATGTAGACGAAGCTCAGGCCCAGCGTCACCAGCCATCGCACGGCGGTGTACGGCGTGGACTTGTCGAGCCAGGACTGATAGATCTAGAAAGACAGGGGTCACACGCTGTGGACCTCACAGCACACTTCCCGGAGCACGGGCTTTGCACGTGATGTCAGCAACGCAAAGCAGCAACCACGAGGACCCCCAATTCCTGACACAGGCCCACCCCTGAAGCAGAATGAGTACAGAACCATCTCTCACGGCATCAGCCCGAGGGGTCGCTATGGGGCCACCTAACTTTACCCCGAGAACACGAAGCACGTGGGCACCTTACGCGGGGCTCAGTCTGCGAGTCCCGCGCCTCCCGGAGCCGGCCCCAGCCCCACCCAGCAGCCCCGGGCAGCCCCAGCCTCCGCTCTCAGGACCATCGGCAGGTGTGGCGCCCAGGCGCGGGGGGCAAAAAGCGTCGCGTTTCCAGAGGGAATCCTTGGTTTCACCCACACAGGCGCGTGCATGCGTGCAAGCACGTGTAATTCGCAGACGCGCTAAGTTTAATTTTCAGTTAACTTTTTCAACTCTTAATTTTTTATGAACAACTTCAACTGTTCGTCAAGGCAAAAGCACTCGCCACCCGGCCTTCAATAATTACAAAGTTTTCCAAATGTTCTTCTGTAACTTTAAGAACACGCATTTTCTAAACTCTAAGCTAAAACATCAGTACGCGCAACTGCCCAATCGGACGCCCGAATTCAGCGTCTGAACGTGGCTTCAGGCACTGCTGCCCACGCCAGGCCTCAGCACAGCCCACGGGGACGCCCGCAGGTCAGCGCAGAGCGGGGCCAGGGCCCGCGGAGGCAGTGGCCCGGAGAGAGGACGGTAAGCACATGGCAGCGGCCACCGCCACCCAGGAGCTGAGAAGCATTTCCATGTTTTTCAAGGTCATTGGGGACAAAAAACCACCCAGGTGTATGGCAGAGCGCACGGTGGCCTCCAAGGCCTCAGGCGCCGTCTGGCCCTGTAGGGAAGGACAGAGGACACGAGCTCGTCTGCAGCCGCGGGAACGTGGGAACCGAGGCTGGGAGAGCGGGCGGCCGGCACCCCGCGGGGACACGTCCCGAGGTCAGCGGCGTCTCCGTTCAACTCGTCCGCGCGTCCGCCAGTCACTTCGTCAACACACCCTGGAAAACCAACCTGTCCGAGTCTCGTGAAAAATCTGTACAGCACGGAAGGCTTCCCGTGGACCGAGTCCCCAACACTGTCCCCTTCGGACATTCTGTAACTGAGAGACAGACAAGAGACTTTAATGAAGACGCTCAGGGGTCCTGTCACTGCGCCCGATCTTCACCGCGCGACCGAGCAAGCTGCTCCGCGGCTCGCTACTTCTCTCCGGGCGCCTTCGCCGTGAGCCGTCCCGGGAAAAGAAACAAGCAAGGGGCCGCCCGCGCGGCTCAGCCGGTCAGGCACCCGCCTGGGGATTCTGGCTGAGGCCGTGGCACCAGGGTGCTGAGCCGGAGCCCCACGTCGGGCCCTGCACTCAGCGGGGAATCCGCTTCCTCCCTGTGCCCCCCACCCCCCGCCCACGTGCTCAAACAAGTAAAACTTGGAAAGAGAGGGAGGGGCCCCGGCCAAGAGCCAGAATGGTGCGGCACTGGGCGGACTTGTGTTTCCGCGAGCGCGGCCCGGCCTGCGCGCCTCCCGCTGGGCCCCAGGAGCGGCCCTCGCGGACCATGGAGTCCTGTGGACACACTTTCCCTGGGGCTGGTCCACACCACAGGCCACTGCACCCATGTCTCCCTCCTCCTGCCTATTCCTAGGGTTCCCCCCAGCAACCCCTCTCTCCAGGCCCAGGGCTCTGTCCAGGCTGCTCCCCAGGGCACCAGCTGTGCGAGTCCTGGCCTCCGCGAGGCCTGGCCCTCCGCTCCACGAACGCCACCCGATCCCCAGCAAGGGAGCCCAGGCCCAGGCCCCCGCTGGTGGCAAGTGAAACTGAGCTGCGCGCTCCTGACTATTTCAACAAGCTGTTGTGGGTCCCACGAGGAATTAGCTGACGAGAAGCCCGATAACCCAGGGAGCTTAATCACCCGTATCTCACTAAGGACGAGAGTCTCAAACAGTCCACGCCACTGGCCCAAGGTCAGGAGCTGCTGTGCCAGACCTCAGCCTCTCCGTGTGAGCACAGACCAGACGACGGAGGTGCTGCTGAAGACGCCCAGGAACGCTCAGCACTGCCCCCCACTACCTGTGGGCAGCACCTCCCCGACGAGCACCAGGGCAAGGTTGGGGCCCGGAAGCAGACGCAGACTCCGGCTCCACGTCCACGCCCCAGGCTCCTGCGCTGTACGGCTGGGCAGCCGCGGTCTCCTCACCCGGCCCTCGGCGCTCCCGGACCCAGAGCCTTCCCAAGCACACGGGACAGCGAGGCTCACAGCGGCCGCAGGGGCCCCACGGCCGCCGGATCACACAGGCCGCAAGGTGAACCCACCCCCGCCCGGGCCGTGCTTCCCCGTCACACCCTCACGGTAAGTGCCAGGACACCCTCTGTCCCATACGGAGTCCGCAGGCCCACGGGACCCTCGGCCTCCAGCGGAAACTTTCAAGTACAGCCGAGCGACCGAGACCCCCTGGGCGGCCGCCCCGCGTCGCGTCCACGTTCCAGGTGTGACTGACTCCGCGGGCTGGCGCCGTAGGCCGGGCCGAGGACCGGGCGCGTGGAGGAGCGGACGGGGAGACGCCCTTTGCCCTCCCGAGACGCAGGAAGACGGGTGACTGGACTGGGCTGACGACTCACGGCCCCGGGGCCCAGCTCCCCAGCAGGTGCGTTTCCACACTCAGGGGAGAGAACGCTGCTTCAGGAGGGGCTGGACCAGAACGCATTCCCCGGGATGGCCGGCCCCGGGCGGGCCACAGCCGGGCGGCAGCAGGCCAGAGCAGCAGGCGTCCTCGTCCTGGGGACCCGCACAGGTCTGCTCCTACCTGCCCACAGGCCGCGTTCACCCGCAGGACGCCCCGCCCCAACGGAGGCAGAGGGGACGGTGGGAGCGCCTGGCGAGCCCCGGACGCAGGCACTGGGGCCGGACGCCTGCGTCCTCTGTGCAGGGCGCGCAGAACCCCTGCAGACGCCCGTCCGCCGGCAGCGGCTCTCCGCGTCTCAAGGAGACGGTCACAGTGACGTGAGGAAGCGCAACCTCCCTCCAGAGTCCAGTCCGGCCACTTTCGAGCAGGACGGCCGGGGCGGCCCCTCGTTCCAACCTGCGAACCGGGGTGACAGCACCTCAGCGCCCTCCTCAAAGGCTTCTCCCGGGGAGTCAGCTGTTGAGCCTGAGCCTGGCGGGGGGAGGGGCCCGCACGGGCCCACACGGGCCCACACGGGAGCCCCTTCCCTCTGCTCAGCGGGAAGCGGCCTCTGGGGCGAGGCCCGGCCGCCAGCACTCGGAGTCACGTCACCCTGTCTTTACTCCGCGCCACAGTCGGTCTGACTTTCACCCTGTTCCTCCGTCGCCTGTCAGTGCGCCCCTCCCGCGGAACCTCTGGGCCCCGGCTAGGTGCTGCCCCTGAGAAGGCCCGGCCCACAGCGGGCAGTCGGCCGTCACCTGTTGGACTCCACTGTTTCATGCGCACCCGCGTACACACGGGTCCGAAGCAAAATAACACCACTCCCAGGACACACCGTCGGCGTCACGGCCGAAACCCTGCACAAAACTGTGCCGCGTCCTGGGCCCTGACCCGTCTGCGCTCTGCCAGCCGCGAGCGCCGCACTTTAAGCATCGGAGCCGGCGGCCAGGCATCCGGGTCGGCCCCGCTTCGCTCCTCCTCCCGCGCTCCTGCCAGGTGCGGGGCGGGGCAGGGCAGGGCCACCGGCGGCCTCCGGTGCGTCCCCTCCGCTGAAACGCCCTTCCAAACGCCACACTCATTCTCGGCCGGACCGCCTTCCCGGGCCAGGGCTCCTCCCGCCTCGGAGCGTGACTGTCCTGGACGCCCGCGCCTGGCCGCGACCACGGCGCCCCGGTGACCACGGCGCCCCTGGCCGTGGAGCTGGGTCTCGCTCACGGGGACTCCAGCCGCCCTACTGAGAAGAACGATCTTCGGGGAAACTTCGGGGCTCCCGGGCCGCCCCTTCTGAGGGCACGAGGGAGCGGGGCCCCCGAGAAGGCTCGGGGCGAAGGCGGCCGGCCATGGGCACCGTGGACGTGGGCTTTGCGGCCGCGCTGTGCAGGGTCTCCGGAGATCACCTTGAGCGACCCCACTCGCCGCGTCGACGCGCCCCTACCCGAGCCCCACGGACGAGCCACGGGCCCGAGGGAGGACCGACGGGGAGGAGCGGACGTCGCGCCGGAGCCGGAGGAGCGCAGGCGACCCCTCCCTGCGCGCCCGCGGGTGGGGGCGGGGGCGGTCCTTGCGCGCCCTCGGGGTTGGGGGGAGGACCCGCGACCCCAGTCTCCGCCCGGCCCAGCCCGCCGCCCCGCCCGCCCGGACACCCGCCGCCCGCCGGCACCTCGCCGCTCCCTGCGGCCGAGCGCGGTCTCCGAGGGCCGCGAGAAGGAGGACGCGGGCAGGCGGCCGCGCCGGCGCTTCGCACGGTCGGGAAAGGCCAGCCGAGCACTTCCGCTCTGTCCTGTGCGGCACCGCCTCCGGAGCCTCCAAGATGGCCGTCGGGGCGGAGCCGAGAGCCTCCAACCATTTCCGCTTCCGGTGCGGGGCGCCCGGGCCGTTGGCTGGGCGGTCCCCTCGGCGGAAGGGACGTCATGGCGGAAGCGCTCCGTGCTGCGCATGCGTAGTTGCGTGTACGGCTCCGGGCCGGCACAACTCCACTCCAGAGATTGCTATCGCCCAGGGACTTGGCCCACGGGCCAATGGAGGAGAAGTTTACGGTTGCTAAGGGAACCCGTAGCGGCAAAATGGCGGCGGCGGGCGGCGGGAGTCGGAGGTGCAGCCAGCCGCTCCAGGACCCTCCGAGGCGGCCGCCGCGGGACGGTAACGGCGGCGGGCCGGGGCCGGGTCTCCGTCTGCGATGCGGTGGGGGAGACGGGCGCGGTCCCGGCGGCCGCCGCGCGCTCTCGACCCCAAGCCCAGCCGGCGGCCCCGGGGGGAGCCTCGGCGCCCCAACCCTGGGAGCGGCGGCCCCGCGGCGGACGGGCTTCCGAGCTCGCGGAGCGGAAGAACCGTGTTGGTAGAGCCCAAGCCGCCCTGCGGCGGGTGCCGGAGCCCGGGGACTCGCACGCTGCCCGCGGCGCGGGGCTGGGGGAGGCGCACCCCGCCGTCCCCCCGGGGCGCGGGTGTGGATTTTGTCCCGGGAGCACGAGAGGCCGCAGGGAGCCGTGCCGCCCCCTCAGCCGGCCACCGTCGCCGCTCCGCACGCCGCGGCCCCCCGGGACCTGCCCCACGCGCGCGGTCCCCCGCCCCCGGGGCTCACTGGCCGGCCCGGGACCTGCCTTACGCGTGCGCCTCCCTCCGCTTGCAGGCCGCGGCGTCTACGTGTACCCGAACCCCTTCTTCCGCTACGACGGCGAGTGGAGGGGAGGAAGGACGCACGGTGAGGAGGCGCGGCCGGCTCCTCCCCGGCCGCGCGGCCCCGCACCCGAGCCCGGGGCGCCCGCCGGCCGCGGCCCCACAGGCCCTCTCGCTGGTGCCGGGAGGGCCGGTCCCCGCAGGCTGAGAGCTCACCGGGCGGCACATGCCCGGGGCCCGAGGAGCCCGCAGCCCGCAGCCCTCCCGGGGGCTCCGAGCACCCCGGGCAGGGGAAGCCCCAACCTAGACATCCTCCCTGGGGTTAGCTAGTCTGTCTCTGCCCAAGTGGACGTCGCCCTCGTGGCTTATTTTGATGAGTACGAGATCGCCCAGTTTCGTAGTATTTCGCGGCTACAAACGGAGACGTGCCGGGCCCCCGCGCCCCAGGCTCGAGGCGGCGGCGTCCGCGGTAGCCGAACTGTGG
Source organism: Lontra canadensis (assembly GCF_010015895.1). NCBI lineage: Eukaryota > Metazoa > Chordata > Mammalia > Carnivora > Mustelidae > Lontra > Lontra canadensis. The sequence continues at coordinate 1,124,311 of NW_022631019.1, read as the reverse complement.
GATGAGCCCGGCCTCCGCCCCGGAGGACCGGAGAAGGAAAACGCGGTCCGTAGTAAGGACGATTGCTCAGCCGTCTAAAACATGAAAAATGAAAAAAACCGAAATCTTGATATTTGCAAGTATGGGGAAGGAACTAGAGGGTATTACACGACGGGAAATAAGTCAGAAAGATACCTGTGACCTCACGCATGCACGGATCGTAAGAAACAAAACAGACACTCGTAGGGGAAGGGGGTGAAATAAAATAACAGTAAAACAGAGAGGGAGGGAACCCACAGGAGATGCTGAGCTCTAGGAATCAGTGAGGGCTGCGGGGGGGGGGGGGGGGGGGGGGGGGGGATGGGGCAACGGGGGACCGGCATGGAGGAGGGCACCTGCCAGAATGAGCCCTGGGTGTTGTGTGCAGCCGACGAACCCCTGAATTCTACCCCGGGGACTAGTACCACGGTGTACGTTACCTAAGTTGAACTTAAAACAAAACAAAAAAATTTTTTAAGGGAGAGATTACCTACTTATATGGAAAATCTCAGCATTAAAAGGAAGTCCTGAGCCTGAGCAGCCGGAGCCCCCCCAGGGGTGGGCCCCGACTTTCCCGTGTGGACGCGCACACAGTGTGACGTCTGTTTGGGGATTCTGCCTGCTCACGTCCTCTGCCTGGTTTTCTGCTAGAGCATTGGTCTTTCAGCATTTTCTCATGTGAGCTCTTTTTGTGTCTGCTTTTGTCTGAAATCTCTGCTTCTCTTCCTCTGGGCCGGACATGCAGACTCGTGTCTGAGACCCTTGCCAGAGCCTGGCCTGGACAGCAGGGTTCCCCCTTTTTCTTTTTATTTTTTCTTTTTATTTTTTTTAATTTACTTCTTTTTTTTAAGATTTTATTTATTTATTTGACAGACAGATCACAAGCAGGCAGAGAGGCAGGCAGAGAGAGAGGAGGAAGCAGGCTCCCTGCTGAGCAGAGAGCCCGATGCGGGGCTCGATCCCAGGACCCTGGGATCATGACCTGAGCCGAAGGCAGAGGCTTTAACCCACTGAGCCATCCAGGTGCCCCTGTTCCCCCTTTTTAAATGTTTTCTTGAGTGCCGCCCTGTGTCCACAGACTCCGTTTCTTCCGGCCCTGGTGCTGGTGGAGGCCGGGTGCCTGCCGTGTCCCCTCTGAGGAGGTTAGGGTGGGACCTCCTGCACTTGGACGGCGCTGCTGTCATCCCGGCTGAGACAGTGGGTCTTAGTTATGTGTCAAGAGCGTTTTTATGAGAAACGTGTATGTGGGTGAGTTTAAAGAGAGCAGGCGTGGACCAGAGGCAGAGCCGAACACGGACCTGAGAGCTTCAAAGCCCAGGTCTTCCCTCGGGGAAACCAGTCCCACCACACGTGGGCAGTGGGTGTTTCTCCGACTTCCGTCTGACTTCACATCATGATTTCTTTCCCCAGGCCAGGGCAAGCTGCTGTTTAAAGACGGGAGTTACTACGAAGGCGAGTTTGTGGACGGGGAGATCACGGGGGAAGGCTACCGGCTCTGGGCGTCATCAGGTTAGGGGGGAGATGGGTGCGGGCGTGCTGACTACTCTCTCACAGACTGTCTCTGCTATAAGGTGTCCCTGGCTTCTGGGGGCAGAAGGCACCTGCATTTGTGAAGTGTGGGCCTCCCGTTTCCATCACGTCCCCCATGTCAGCAACATGCCAGCCTAGGGCCGGGGCAGCCCCTCCCAGACCTTCTCGGGCAAGCGTGGTGGTGGTTCTCCATGGAGGGAAGGCCCACCCCCACAGGTTCTGACCCACGGAGGCCTTTGCCCTTGGGCACTGGGATGCCGTGGAGAGGAGATCTGCGCCCGCACAAGTCACGGGAGGGCGGGACCGAACCCACCTAATCCTAGTTTCTTCCGTTAGCCACAGTGAACAGGAGATGAGACTCGCTCACGTGTTCTGAAATGGCACTTGCTGCCCCCGTTGGTCAGGGCTGGGAGGGGCGGGGCTGGACCCACAGGGACGCAGGAGCAGCTCTAACCCCGACTGCCCTTCTCCTCATCTGCACCAGGGGACACCTACTCTGGACAGTTTGTCCTGGGAGAGCCTCAAGGATACGGCCTCATGAAGTACAAAGCTGGCGGACATTACGAAGGGGAGTTCTCCCACGGCCTGAGAGAAGGTCCGACGCCCATAGGAGCCGAGTGCGGCAGGGTGCTCTGTGGGGAGCCCTGGGCCCCAGCGCCCCGCCCTGAGATCTGACTCAGGGCCTGACGTCCGCCGGCAGAGCCGGGCGGCGCTCTTCCCTCTGCCCCCAGAACCACATGGGCTGCAGTTCCGTGGGGGGCCATGGCCCGGGGAGCCTGCCTGCTGGGCCTGAGACCGTAGGGCGCGCCTCTGTTCCCTGCTGTGCTTAAAACCCAGCAGCTCAGAAAACCACCATTGAATTTCTCGCCTGCAACCCTGGGGCTCAGCCGCCTGTCCCTGGCTCGGCGAGGCAAGGCTTCCGGCCCCACATGTGGTCACCCCTCCGGTGGCAGTGGCGGCAGCTCAAGCAGGGCTTGGGGGTCCTGGACCCTGGCCCAGAGCCTCAGTGCTGCTGGGGGGTGAGAAGCAGCGGGTCCTCTGAGGACAGGCTGCTGGACAAAGCCAGTAAGGAGGGCACAGGCTGGGGGCGAAGCAGGGTCTGCCCTGGGGGGTGGGTGGGTGTGCATCCCCGGCCGCCGGAGACTGAAGCGCTGGCTGTTGTAGACCAGCCCCCAGAGGCCAGCCCTGCAGCCCCGCAGCCCCGCAGCCTCAGTGTCCTCGCATGGGGAGGTGCACGCGCACTCCCGGCCGTCTCACACCACACGGTGAAACCTGTTCTCACACTTGTGTGCTCTGGCCTTCGTTTTCTTTTTCTTTTTCTTTTTTAAGATTCATTTGTTTTAGAGAGGGCATGCCAGCAGGGGAGGGGGGAAGGGGGAGACTCTCAAACACACTTGCAGAGCCTGACGTGGGGCTCGATCTCGTGATGCTGAGATCATGACCTGAGCTGAAACCAAGAGTCGGACCTACCCCCAACAGATCCCCCAGGTCCCCCGTCCTCTGGCCTTTAGACCAAAGGCCTCTGAGTTGGTCACTGGAGGCCCAGCACTGCCCTGTCTCTGTGAGGCACAGTTTCCTGTGGACTGACGCCTGGGCAGAGCTGTGGGGTGGCCCCAGCCAGACAGCAGGGCACTCCAGCCTCAGATGCTGGGGCCTGGGGGAATTTAAGGGGTGCCCCTCCCACCCTCACTCAGCGCCTTTGAGAGCTGGACCCCAGAAGCACTTTCACAGGCGTGACAGTCCCTGGTGCCACACCAAGTCACAGGGCTGTCTTCCCCAGGCGCCCCCGGCCTGGGAGGGTGACCCAGTTCCTGGAGTGGGGCTGACCCCGGCTTTCGTCCTAATCCACTGCCGCCCTCTGGGGGCCAGGGGTGGAAGCAGGGTCCCCCCCAACAGGAGGCAGGAGGTGACGCTCGCTGCCCTGGGCTCCCTACCTAGGACACGGGCACCTGGTGGACAGGGATGGACAGGCCTACTGGGGGTCGTTCCACAACAACAAGCGGCATGGCCAGGGCCACATGGTCTTCCGGTGAGTTGCCGTCCCCCCCGCCCCGGGGCGTCTGCAGCACTCGGGCGTCTGAGCTCTTAACTCCTGACGCTGGTTACCAGAGCGTTCAGTAGGGAGAACCTGACTCTGCCGGGTAAACGCCTGGGGGAAGCTCGGGCGGCGGGAGGGGGACGGGTGGGGCCTCTCTCGGGCACCCCGGACACGGTGGGCCTGCCTTGCCATCGGTTGCTCGCACATGATGCCGCCACGGCCACGTGTGGGTGCACGGCGACTTTTCCTCAAGCCCTACGTGCCTGCGGGCCAGGCGGGTAGGGCCGCAGGCCGCTGCCATCACTCCCTGCCAAGCGCCGGGGCCGCCTGCCCGGCCACAGCAGGCCCTGGCAGGGCATGAGCTCATGCCATCTGCTCGGGGCCCATTTTTGCCTCGGGCCCGGTGGCGCGTGCTGAGCCCCGGCCGGAGGAGCGGGGCTGAGTCAGCGCCGCCACCTGGCCCTCCGCGGTCTGAGAGCAGCCCCTGTGTCTGTGTCGCAGGAACGGTGACAAGTACGAAGGCGACTGGGTCCGGGACCAGCGTCAGGGGCACGGGGTGCTCTTCCGTGCTGACGGCTCCACCTACAAGGTACCTAGAGGTGCGGCAGGGCCCCAGGCTCTTGGGGCCCCGCTGGGGTCCTTGTGCCACCCGGACACCCTCATGGGGCACCTCGGTGCTGCTCCTTCCCTGCAAGGGCCAGGGAGGGCGGCCGCCCCGCCTGTGAGGAAGTGAGGGAAGGACCCCGGCTGACACTCGCCCTGTCTGGCTCCTGTGATGCCGCACACCCAGCCGTGTCACCTGTGGGAACGGGGTGACGCTTCTCGTTCCCTTGAGGACACCCTCGGGGCCGCTGACGGGTTTCTGATGAGAAATGCCCGCCTCGATAATGTGAGGGCACAGGCGAGGGTGCGCACCCCTCCTCATTGCGCAGGCCGTACCCCTCGGGTCTGACCAGGGGTGCGGGGGGCAGGATGTACAAGCAGGTGAGGGAAGACCTCACTGGGACCCCAGAATCCATCATTCATTTTTCTTATTGGACACTGGCCACGTGCCCAGGTGGGACCACCCAACGGAGTCAGAGCCAGCAACGTGTGTCTCCTGGAGGGCCGGCTCCTGCGGCAGTCGGTGGCCGGAGTGATGAGTCGCCCTGTCGGCCCCGCAGGCAGCTGGGGGGGCTTCAGGCCGGGCCAACCTCGCTCCTGTGCTGGTCTGTGAGCTGAGCCCTACATGGTGACAAGCACCTCCACGCCCCCGACAGCAAGGGCGGGGCGGGAGGGGCGGGGGCAGGAGGGCAAGGGCGTGGCCTGGCAGGAGGTCCGGGAGGGGCCCAGGGAGGGAAGGAGCCTCAGCAGGGCTGGAGAGGGATCGTGAGGGTCGCAGGAAGCGCTGGAAGGAAGCAGGGGTCCGCTCTCTGCGTCTGAAGGTCCCTCCTTGTTCAGAGGGCTCTACGGCCATTAGGAGATGGGAGGGGACAGAGAACAGGGGTTTGGACGGAAGACACCAGCCTCGCTGGCAGGTTGGATGTCAAGGCAAAGACAAGAGGAAAAGCAAGGGTGGCCTCTGGATCTGGGACCTGAGCATCAGAGGGAGGCGGTGCTAGGAGCCGAATCCCGCAGGGAGACAGGAACACCCGCATGTTACCATGGAAATGGGCAGCCAGTGGAAGGCCCCTTGGACACCCCCAGAATGGACCTGGGGCCAGCCCGCACGGCCGGGCTCCTCGGGAAGGGAGACTCGTGGTGTGTGGTGACGTCGTCACGGTGACTTTGCCACGGTGGCTGTGACGCCCCCACTGAATCCGGGGCCACGGGAGCCCAGGTGCCGCTGCACACGGCCGTTCACGCGGGTCCTGCCGCTGCTGAGACCGCATCAGGCGGCCGGGGAGAGACGACTCGGGGTCCAGCTCCCGCAGCACGGAGCCAGCCAGGAAGAGTGGCTTTGGGCTGAGTGGTAAGAGAGCTGTCAGCGTCACCGAGACAGCAGCTGGCGGGGCGCCCAAGGGGGCAGCTGGCGTCCCGGCCCCGCGCAGCAGAGCTCGGACGCCGGCCTGGAGCGCGGACGGCCCCCGCAGCAGCCTTGCCCCTCGTCACACAAGCTCGGCCCAGGAAGGCTATACCCCGGCCTCGTTCAGGGCGGCTGGCAAGGGCCAGCGTCCCCCGTGCACATCCGTGTCGCTGCCGCCCCACTGTTTCTCTGCCAGGGGCTGTCCGCCCAGTCTCACAGGGCCAGCTGTGGGGAACAGCACGGGCACCACAGACAACCGTCCATGGTCCTCCAGAGCTGCAAAGGGAGGGAGACACTGGGGGCAGGTCTCCGTCCCCTGCCGCCCCGCCGTGCCACAGCTGGCATCCATGCCAACATGCAAACCAGCCCTCGAGGGGCCGGGGAGGACAAGCACCAGAATATTCACGCCACAGGCACCGGCCTCTGTCCCCAGCCCTTCTCCCCACTTCACGGATGAGGACACAGGCCCAGCGGAGGGGCGGGGAGTTCCTGCCTGGAGCCCCAGTGAGAGTTGGGGGGCGGCAACATGGCCTCTGACCCAGGTGGGTCCCCTCACAGCCAGTCAGGCCGGCGGAAGGAGCACCCCGTTCTGCAGACCCTCCAGCACTGCCCTGTTCCTGGAGGCTTTTCTGGCCCTTGGCCCCTCCACTGCCCGCTGGGCCTCACTGCAGGGCTGTGGCTGCCCCCGGGGCCCCCACGCAGGCCACCCCTGCATGTCAGGGCTCAGCCCGGAGCAGACAAGGGCAGCAGCTTTCCACACCGCAGGCCGACCCGGGGCACCCACCGCCTGCCCAGCACTCCACCAGGGGGCAGCCCAGCCCCGGAGCAGGGCAGTCCGGCAGCCCTCACGGGGGCTTCTCCCTCTCGGGAGACATTTTGCTCCAACTTGGGCGCTGGAGCCCGATTTCAGCCCGAGCCGCCCCAGGCTGCTGCTCCTGCTGGCCAGGCTGCCGCGTCCCCAAGTGAGGAGACCTCCACCTGGACGGTCGCCCCTCAATGTCACAGGCTGCTCTGTCCCAGCCTGCAGACCTCAGGACCCCCCACACGCCCTTGAGGGAGGTGGCGTGTCCTCGACGAGGGGCACCTCCCACAGGAGTCAACATGGAAGGCTGCTCCTCCGGCCACATCTTCCCCAGGATGCAGACTCATGTCCACATGCATTTCTGTTTGCTTGGCAACTTCCCAACTTTCTGGAGCGTCGTACCCAGGGACCTGGGACAACCGTCCGCCACCTGCAGCTGTGAGTGCTGCTGGGACACCCTTCCTCCGTGGTGCTTACGGTGTCTGTGTCGGCCGCCCCCAGCCACGCGCGGGGGCAGGGATGTGTGCAGCCACCTCGCCCACAGCCTGGGTGCCGACGGGACGACTCCAGTGGCACCCAGGTCCCAGAGGGCAGGCGCGGGGGTCCCTCACGGCATTCCTTGGTCCTCCAGCCACTTTCTTAACCAGCTTCCAGAAGGCCATGCAGACGGGGCGCGTGGAGAAGGGCTGCGCCCAGGAAAGCCACATGGAGACCTCGGACACAACGACCTCAGACTCGGAGACCTCGGACATGGAGACCTCAGACATGACGACCTCGGACACGGCGACCTCGGACTCAGAGACCTCGGGCAAGGAGACCTCGGACATGGAGACCTCAGACCAGGCACCCTCGGACACGGTGACCTCAGACACAGCGACCTCGGACATGGCGACCTCGGGCACGGTGACCTCAGACACAGCGACCTCGGACATGGCGACCTCGGGCACGGAGACCTCAGACCAGGAGCCCTCGGACACGGTGCCCTTGGACACATGGCGCTCTTGGACACGGCACAGCACCCGCCGCCACCAGCACGCATTCTGGAGCCGTTGGGAGACTTCGCTCGCGGTCTGTCTCCAGGCCTGGCCCATGGGGAAGGCGCAGGCTCCAGGGCCAGCGCAGGCCTCTCCACGTTGCAGGGACGTCTCACGCCTGACCTCCGACCCCCGGTTATCAGGGTCACCCTGTAGCCCGGGCGGCAGGGAGGGAGCTGGCGCGTCTCCCGTGCGGGCACGGAGTTCCCTGGGCTCCCACTGAGCAAACAGTCGGCCTCCTTTAAAACCATCTCTGCGTATCGCGAAACAGGCCTCACGTGAAATTCGCGGTTGTTCCCGCTAAGGGCACGGCTCCGGGCGTGAAGCACAGTACACGGTCGTGAGCCCGTCCCCACCGTCTGTCTCCAGGACGTTCCATCTTCCAGACTGACGTCTGCCCCCAGGAAACACTAGCCCCCCGACCTGTGGCACCCACCCCGCCACTTTCTGTCTCCGCGGATCTGACTCCCGCAGGAGCCGCGCGCGAGCGGGGAGTCCCGCGGGGCCTGTGCCGTGGGAAGCGGCTTGTCTCACTGAGCACGACGTCCTGGAGCTCCGCCCCTGCCCCTTCCTCTCTCAGGCTGGATAACAGTCTGTCACATGGAGGGACCTGGTGCTGCACCTCCGTCCCTCCACCCACGGACCCCGGGGCCGCTCCCACCGCTGGGCCCTCTGAGCGCGGCTGCCGGGGAAGGGGGGGGGCACAGCGCTCAGCCCCTGCACCCAGGTCTTCGGGGCGCATGCCCAGAAGACGAGCTTCTGGACCACATGGTGGCTCCCCGCTGGACTTCTGGGGAACCCCACACCGCTCCCATGGCGGCCGTGCACGGGTTCCGATCTGTCCACACCCTCGCCTGCACTTGTCCCTCCTGCCCTTGAAGACGGCCATCCCCACGTGTTCTGGCACTGCCCACAATCCAGCGCCGACTGTTGCCACCATCGAGGGATGTGGCCTCCCTCCGTCCTTGCTGGGCTCGTCTTCCCGGCCTCACCATCCTTCCCGGCATATCCCTTGACTGGACTGCCAGCCCTGACAGCTGCTGTCACCCGGGGAGCACAGGCTCTGTCACACACACGGCCGGGACGCATGAACCATCCTGTGCCTACAGGTGTGGCAGGGTCTGTCCTCCTCTTGCTTTCTTCCCAGGGAGTGCCGGCCCCCACATGAGGCCCTGGGCAGCCGCAGACCCCACCCTCTTCAACCCCGAGCTGCCCAGAAAACTGTCCTGGGCCCCTCTCACCACAGATCTACCAGCTTCTGATTTTTATTTATTTTTGAGGTAATTTTATTTCCTCAAAGATTAGACAATAGAGGCTGAGCTGTCCCTTGGCCATGTCCTGTGTCAGCCGAATTGGACAGAGAACCTGCCAAACCCAGAGAAGGGGAAGTTCCAGGAGGGGTGGTACCGGCAGAGGCGCACTCGGGGCCGCATGGAGTGGGGGAACCGGGACACTCTCCGCCCGCACGCGGTTAAGTCTGCCTTCCCGTGGCAAGTGCGCCTTTGCCCCAAGGTTCCTGCTGCCTCATCACCAGATCCCCCAATGCAGACCGTTGTAAGGAGCCTTTAAGAAGTTAGTCCCAGGCAAAGTCCACTCCTGAAAATCATGTTCTAGCGTCTTCTGTCAGGACATAAAAACAACGTATCCCTAAGCCAGAACTGCTTCTCCCTCTCCCGTGACGGGGGCCGCACGGGCAGGATTGGGGCGGGTGGTTGTAACCGGCTCGTCTTGGAGAGAACGTTTCCTGCCTCTGTGACCCACGGAAGGTTCTGCCCGGGTCACCCCCGGGCTCCGGGCTTGCACCTGCTGGACCACCTCCAAGGGACATGGGGGCGGGCGTGCCCAGCAGTGGCAAGCTTACTGGCTCCTCCGGGGGACGTGGCTGTAGCACAGTGACCCCCGGGGGCACAGGGCAGCTGCTCCTAGAACCACAGCGTTCGGAAATCCCTGGTGGAGCCCAGGAGCCGGTACCACTCCGTGGAGGCGAGCCATGTCCCCCGCAGAAGGGAAGCAGATCCAAGCTGTTGGGGAACCTCAGTGACTGTGCAGCAGAGCGATCCCTACCGTGTGTCCGCAGGGTGGTCCCTGCCAGCAGCTGCCAGCTTCCAGCCGTCCCTGGGCACCTCTCCACGCACGCTGGCTGTGTTTTTCAGGTTGGCTTTCCCAGAGGGAGGCCTGCTGGTTGGTACACCTGCTTGCCGCACGGGGCAGGCGGCCGGCCTTCTGTCCGTCCTCCCCTGCCCCCAGCTCCCAGCCGCCACTGTGCTCACCTGTGTGTCTTTGGGAATGCCGCTGGCCGTTATGTCCCCAGCCTTCACAGCCCAGGAATGTGGGGCCCTGACTGCAGGGGTGCACTGCACACAGGACAGTCGGGCATCTGGGTCTGCTCACACACAGGGTAGGGGTCCGGACTGCCAGAGCTGTCGTGGGGGTCAGTGCCACGCTGTGTCCTCTGTGTGGTCTGCACGTCAGCAGGCATCAGAAACAGACACAGAAAGGCAGGGAGAGCCACGGTGCACACCTTGACATCCGAGGAACTAACGAGCAAGGTCGTGGAGATCCAACACAACAGCCATGACCCTGCTCTTGCTGGGGACACGGATGAGCACGGGGCACACCTGTGCCCCCACATGCCGGCCTGCATGCCCATGGCAACCCCACAGGCTGCCCCACAAGCTGGAGACGCAGGCCCCTTGGACAGTCCCAGCGCCCAGGCAGGTGGCCTGGGGACATCCGCTTATGTGACCTAACTCCAGAACACCCTTTGCTGGTCTACAAGGTCGTGACCTCCCGGACGGTGGTCCTCTGCTCCAGCTCCGAGGTTCGACGACGGGGGAGGCCGTCCCAATACCGCCCAAGGCAGACATTGGGGAGCTGGGCCATCGGGCCCTCGTAGTGTGGCCAGCCAAACCCTGGTGCCACAGGCAGGACGTGACCCATGTGCCAGGCTGGACGTTCAGTGTGTGCTGGGGGGCACCGGGGGGCGTGGGGGGCAGGTGGAGAAGCACAGTAGCTCTTCCCGTGGAAAGGAACATAGACTCAAAGGAACAGGCTCCTAAAATGAGAAGAGAATCAAGCTCTTCTCACAGTTTATTCCCACCACGTGTGCCCGGGAGAGCACCCAAGGAGGCTCTCATCCCAGCGGCCCAACTATCCTGGGAGCTGTGGGCGCACAGAGGTGGGCCCACCGCGGAGGCATCTGCAACACCCCCTTGGGGGTCCCAGGGGCCCCTCAGCAGCTGCAGGGTGACAGGCGTGGCTCCCCGCTATCCCGCAAGACCATTTCCTAATGCTGGGTCCTGTCCCGCCAGTGTCTGTGGTGTGGACAAAGCCCCGTGCCCCCTCTTCCCGCATCACCCTACGGTGCACAAGCCCTCAGCAGGGCAGAGAGGGGCAGGGAGAGAGCAGAGGGAGCCCCCGCCCCGGGTGGGATGCGCCCCCCAACCGTCCTCGGGGGGGAACCCCCCACCCCCTCCATGCGACGCTTTTTAAAGTATTGGTTCATGCATCGGGTGCAAGTCAGCTGAGAAAGGGCAGAGTTTTCAAAGGTAGGATTTATAACATCAATTAAGATTCCACGCTGCTGGGCAAGGTACGCCGCGCCCTGGAGCACGCCTGTCCTGGGGGAGTCTGTGTTAGCGCTGCAGATGCCCCAGACGCCCCAGCAGCCTGTGAACGACCCGGGAAAACAGTGGAGGGTAAGCGTAGAGCCCCGCACGCCCCTGGAGTGGGTGTGGGACACATGGCCCCACCGGCCGTCCTGGACATCTCTGGGTGTGGAGGACCTGCCAGTCTGCTCCCTCTCGGGCCAACCCGAGGCTGTGCCTTCCTCCAGGAAGCAGCGAGAGGACTGGGCCAAAGGAGGGAGCGCGGAGACGAGAGGCGGCCATTCTCACAACAGCTACGATGCGGACGACGGGCCAGCAGCCGTCTCACGGCTTAGAGAGCCTCTCGGCCTGTCCTGAGCCCTCACGCAGTCCCGAGGGAGCCAGCGAGTGTTTATGACTAGCGTCCGTCCGTCCGTCCATGGGAGCTCTGACACCGGGCTCCAGGAGGGCGGGAAAGGGATGTCCGCTAGGAAGCGCCGCAGGCTTGGCTCCATCTGGCGGGAGCATCTGGAGCCCGCGATGGGGAGCCAAGCGAGGGAGGTGTGGACGTCCCCGCTGCGGGCGTGGGCAGGGTCAGTGCTCTGTGCACACTGGACTCCGCAGCCAGTTTCCAGCATCTTGAATCCCAACCTCCCACCTGGGAGAGCCCCTGAGCACGTGGCCAGGCTCCACGGGCCCCACGCCCATCCCCAGCACACCTGCACAGGGACGGGAGCGAAGACTGGGAGGCGAGGGCAGGTGGCAAGCCTGCCTGGGGCACGCAGTGGGCACAGAGACCCCAGCTCTTGCCACTGGGAGGGCGGAGGGAGGCTGGGGAAAGGTGAGGGGCCCCTCATAAAGTCTCTGTTCTCCCGGAGGCACAGCGCCACCCCCCCGTGGCCGCCGCCCCCAGCCTGGGCCCTTGTCGGGGCTGACCACATCCCACTGTACCAGCTGTTACTGCCAGGCCTGGGGACTGAGCCCCGTGGTTCTAAGTAGAGGGCACAGTGGGTGCTGGGCGCAGTGGACGTGGCTTGGCTCCTGTGGGGTTTGCGTTCTTTTGGCTGAGAGTCCTGTCGCCAGAGTTGAAACCGGTGACTTCTCAAGTCCGAGGATGATGTCGTGAGGGAAAGGGTTTCCTGGCAAACAAACCGTTCCAGCGTCTTCTTCACATCCAAGCCTCACCCTCCAGCTCCCAGCAAGCAGAGTCCCCGGGGGCAGGGGCTTAGCGTGCAGGCCCCCTGCCCTCCCAGGATTGTCCCCACACTGACTCACGGACAGCAGCCCAGCCCAGCGCGCCCTGCTGTCTCCCACCCAGGTCACTTTGCCCGTCCCATTGAGAGAGCCGCCCCACCACACACACACGTGCACATGGACACACAGATGCACATGCGTGCACACATGCATGCACACGCGTGCACACGGATACACAGGTGCACACGTGAGCCACTTCCTGGAGAACGCGACCTCAGCTTCACGTGGCCCTGAGCATCCTGGGAGAACCACCAGGGTGCTCAAGCCGTCATGGGGCTGACTCGGCTCTCTGGGCCTCCCCCGAGGTGGGGGGCAGCCTGGCACCCCAGCAGGCAGCCCAGCCACTCCTGCCAGCTGTCCAGTGCCCTGGCCTAGGGGCCAGCTGTGCTGGAGCCTGGCCACGGAGGTCCCGCCCCCACCCCGCAGCGTGACCTGGCCCCACAGCCCTGGTGCTCGGTGACTCTGTTCTCCAAGTCGCCCCCCAGGCTCGGGGCGTCCGAGTTCTGCAGAGCTGCGGCTCTCAGGGCCATTCTCACAGCCCCGTGTCCCCTCGTGGTCCCTCCCAAGGGAGAGCCGGGCGTCAGCTTCCACTGAGCTGCCTCCCACGGCACCTGCGGGCAGCGCCCTCCACGTGGCACCGACGGCGCCCGGGCCGCGGGAGAGCAGGGCAGGGACACGGGAGCCCCGTTAGCCCCTCAGAGGAGCGCATAGACCCACACGGCTTCCGGCTGGTTTTTCTTCTAACAGGAGTAATTCCCACTTAGATGAAATACCATCAGGACCTTGAAGTTTTCCACGGAAACAGTTGTGGCTCTCGCGTTGTCCTCACGCACTGTGCCTGCGGTTCAGAGAGGCTGCTGGGGCGCAGGGGGGTTGCACGCGGGCTCCGAGGGCCCTCAGGGGGCTTGTTGCTGGTGGGGGCTCCTCGCCCGCACAGTGTAGTCTCTACTGAAAGGGTCTTTGTGCTCCCAGTGCCCCATTTGGAGCGTTCGCACAGGAGCCGTTGTCCCCAGACTCCCCGGCTTCTCACGATTCCGCTGCGGAGGGACTTGGAGGCAGGGCGGTACCACGTGATTGCCGCCCCTCGGGGGTGGTTTTCCAGCAGCCTCAGTCCTCGTCTGTGGGGGTGGGGGTGGTGCTTGCAGGGACCCCGGGCCTCCCCCTGCTGTCTCGTGTCATCCATGGGCTCTGAGTCCACACGGCTCTCTCCGCAGGGACAGTGGCACGGCGACGTCTTCAGCGGCCTGGGCCAGCTGACCCACTGCTCCGGGGCCGTCTACCACGGGATGTGGATCAGTGGCCACCCGGTGGGTAGGTGCCTCTCCCGCCCCTGCCTCCCCCTGTCTTCTCGTGGGGTCACGGTGGGGTCTGCTGAGTTCTGTCTCCGATGGCCACAGGCGCTCGCACAGGGATACTGAATCCGGAGGTGTTTGGGGTCAGGGGTGAAGTGGGATCTGAAACCCCAGCCCCTTTAGGAAAGACACATTCCAGTCGGGTTTCAGAAGGACTTGTGACTGGTCTGCCTTCGGCTCAGGTGAGGATCTCGGTGCAGGGGGTCTGGGGGCCGAGCCAGCCTTCCCCAGGGTCCACCGGGAGTGCCTTTGTACTGTGCCCTGGGAAGAGACCCAGATCCAGCCCACCCCACGTGAGGGGTGCTGGAACCCCCGGGTGTGAAAGCCTCTGGCAAGGGGGCATAGGACGTGTCCTCGCATCCCCCCAGCAGAGTCTCAGCAACCACCAGAGTCCACCTAGGCCAGCTGAGGCGGACTCGGGCCTCCCCCTGCTGAGGGCCAGGTTGTCCCCCCTCAACGGAGCAGGGCTGTCCAGGCCCACCGTGTCCGTGAGGCACCTGCTGCCTCCACACATGCCTGGGCGAGCTCCCTCCTGGCCGCACGTCCTGTCACAGCCAGGCTTGTCCTAAGCTTTAACCACACTAACCCTGGTGCCGCTACCGGCCGGGGACGCAGGGGGAGCGACACCGAGAGCGCCATCTCCAGCTGCTCCGACCCCAGAGGCGCCCCGCACGTCCAGCCTGTGGGTGGCCGCGCCCCGGCTGGCTCCCCGGCTGGTGTCCAGGGCGCCTCACCTGGCACACACGGAGCCACTGACCAGACGCAAGGAGGGCGGGGCCAGAGTCCCAACCAAGCAGAGGTGTGCGGGAGTGTCCCCCCAAGTGCAAACCCGGATGCCCACGAGCCACTCGCTCACAGCCCTTCGGCGCTGGGTGGGCTTTCGAGGCCTCTGTAGTGTAACCAGCTCTGCAGTAAGTTGCTTAAAAGTCACAGCTGACCCTCAGGATGGGTCACAGTCTCACTCAGTGACGGCCCAGGTCGCTGGGTGGGGCGGCACGGCAGGGGACTTCCAGCCACACGTGTGATAACCACACATCCCTCCCCCCGCGGTGCCCTGGGAAGCGCGGCTGTTCCGTGGGGGGCCCACGTGGGGGCCTGGGCCCACCGTTCAGCTGTGCCGCGCTCTGCTCCGCTCTCTCCCAGCACAAGCCAAGAAGATCGTGATTCTGGGTCCGGAGGTGATGGACATGGCTCAGGGCTCTTCCTTTACCGTGAGCGTTCAGCTGCAGCAGGAGAGCGGGGAAGTGGCCGAGGGTGAGTGTCTCCAGGGTGACGGCTGCAGACGTCAGGTGCTTAGGGTTAGGGACGAGACGCCCTGTGTGGCTTCGGGTACGGGGACACCTGCAGTAACTCTTGTTTTGTCCTCATCTCTGGAGCCTTGTCAGAGGGGGCGTGTGAGTCCCCTGTGTGTGCATGTGTGTGACATGGGCGTGTGCCCATGGCCATTGCACAGCTCACAGGACGATGGCTTCTCGGGGCTGCTGGTGTCTGCGGGGGCCTGTGCCTGGCGAGGGGCGAGTTCCTGTGTCCTCCATGGGTCATCAGGGGAGGACAGATATCCAGTCCAGCTGCGTTTTGGGGAATGGTATCAGCTGAGTGGCGACATAGAGGTTGGGCAGCTGACCTGCCAGAGCCCTTCCCGCCCATGAGCAGATTGCCCGGTGCGGAGAGGGGCGTCCTGGCCTGGCGGCAGGGCGGAGGACCCCAAATGCGTCCATCAGCACCCCGGCAGTCACGGTGCGGTGGCCGGGGCAGGACCGCTGGCAGTACATGCCTGCCTGAGACGCTTAGTGTCTGCTAGTTTGCCTGGGGTCAGCAAGCCTTGAGGAGGGCGCCACGGCGAGCAGCACCAAGCAAGGACAGTCACAATCGGTTCATTTTAACAACTTTATTTTGGTGTCGTTTTTTTGTGGGGGTTTTTTTAAATTTTTTTTTTTTTAATTTATTTGACAGAGAGAGATCACAAGCAGGCAGAGAGGCAGGCAGAGAGAGAGGGGAAAGCAGGCTCCCTGCAGAGCAGAGAGCCCGATGCGGGACTCGATCCCAGGACCCTGAGATCATGACCTGAGCCGAAGGCAGAGGCTTCACCCACTGAGCCACCCAGGCGCCCCTTGGTGTCGTTTTTATGGCTCGAAATTCTCAAGTATTAAGTGACTCCTAGATTTTCAGTAAATTTACAGAGTAGAGTACCACCAGCCCCCAGTTCTGCTTCAGACCATTTCCTTCGCCTCAGAAAGACTCCTGCTGCCTGCCGCAGCCCGGCTCCCACAGGTGTGCCCTCTGTGGGCACTTGGGATGAGTAGAGTCCCACAACCCGTGGCCTCAGGTCCTGCATCAGTGACCGGTGTCCTTGGCTGCGGTGGCCCACGTGGACGTGCTGGAGCTTCACGGACCGCGCCTGTGCCTGGTTTCCCGGCTTATCTGTTGGTGGACATTCAGGTCCCTGCACTTTGGGCAGCTGGGAAGGTTTGGGGCAAGTTTCCGTGTGGCCTGTGTTCTTTGTGTCTCGGTCGGTCATGCACCCCTGAGTGGAGCTGCTGGGTCATATGGCAGATTTATGTGTAACTTTCCAAGAAACTGCCAGACTGTTTCCCAGAGTGGCCACACCAGTTTACAATCCCACCAGCCACATGGGGCTCGGTTCCCCCCACCCTGCCCATCCGCAGCCATCCCGGGACTGTCAGCCAGCCCGCTGAGGCTCTGAGTCGCACTTCCCTCCCAGCGGTTGGGGCCGAGCAGCTTTTTGTGTGTTTACTGGCCCCGTGTGCGTCTTCCCTAGGGAAATGTGTATCCAGCTATGCCGTCCATCTTTTTAAATTAGGCTGTTTGCTCTTCTTGTTTTTCAGTTATCAGAGTTCTTTATGTAGTCTGGATACTAGTTCTTCATCAGTTACATCTTTGCAAATCATTTCTTCTAGTTGCGGCTCATCTTGTGATTTTCCTTAAGCATTTTTAAAATATTGATTGATTTGAGAGTGAGAGCATGCGAGTGGGGGGGAGGGAGCAGAGGGAGAGGGAGAGAGAAAATCTCAAGCAGACTCTTGCTGAACACAGAGCCTGGGTCGGAGCTCAATCCCACAACCCCAAGATCATGACCTCAGCCAAAATCAAGAGTCGGACGCCTTACCGACTGAGCCACCCAGGTGACCCCATCTTGTAATTTTCTTAATGCTGCCTTCTGAAGTGCAAAGGTTTTTAATTTTGATGAAGATTTGTCAATTTTTCTTTTATAGATCATAATTTTGGTAATGTATGTAGGAATGATTAGCCTGACCCAAGTACACAAAGATATTCTCCTGTTTTCTGCTAGAAGTTTTGCTCTTGCATTTCTGCAATCCATTTTCAGTTAATTTTTCTGGATAAGATAAAGTTCTCAATTCATCTTTTCTCTTATGGCTGTCCAGCCATCCTGGTACCGTGTGCCGAAAAGACTGTCCTCTCCCCATTGAAATGCCTCAGCACCTCAGTCGAGAACAACTTCACTGTCAGAATGAGGGTTTGTGCAGACTCTGGATTTTGCTCCGTTGACCCATATGTCTGTCCCCACACCACACAATCTTCATTATTGTAGCCTCACTCTGAGTTTGGAAATTAAAGACTCCTTCGATTCTGCTTTCTTTTTTAAAATTGTTTTGACTATTCTGGGAGCTTCATCTTTTATACAGTTTTTTTTTAGGATCAGCTTGTCAGTTTCTACAGGGGGGAAAAAAAAACCTGCTGGGATTTTTGTTAGGGATCGCTTTGACTCTGGCTGGGAAAGGCCACCATGAGCCACACTGCATCTTCCCATCCATGAACATGGGACACCTCCCCATCTATTTATATCTGTACTTTCTCTCACCAATGTTTTGTAATGTTTAGTGTGCAAGTCTTGCACTTGTTTTGTTAAAGTTATTAATAATGATAAATAACTTATCAATATTTTGTTTATAACTTAGTTATAGTTGGTTCAGTAATTAATGAGTCATGTTTGTTCTTTTTATATTATTATGGATGGAATTGTTTCCTTACCTTTATTTCAGGAATTGCTAGGCTACAATTGATTTTAAAACAACATCTTATGTCCTGTGACCTTGCTGAACTCATTTGTTAGCTCTGCTGCTTTTCCTGAGGATTTCTTGGGATTTTGCTATATGGAGAATCATGTCATCTGCAAAAACATCCAATTTTCCTTCTTCCTTTCCAGTCTGGATGTGTTTTCTTTCTTTTGTCTGCAATATTTTCTATTCCCACTGGCAGTGACCAAGGTCTCCAATGGCTCGACCTCCTTGCCGGCATTTGTTGCCATCAGTCTTTGTAGTCCTCGCCATCCTACTGGGGGCGAAGTGGTGTCTTGCACTTCTGATACGCTCCTCTAACAAGTCATGATGTTGAGCATCTTTTCAGATAGTTATTGGCCATTTCTATGTCTTCTTTGGAGAAATATCTATTCAGATATTTGCCCATTTTTAAAAAATGGGTAACTTGGGTGGCTCAGTCAGTTAAGCATCTTTCTTCACCTCAGGTCATGATCCCAGAGCCCTGGAATTGAGTTCCACATCAGATTCCCTGCTCAGCGGGGAGCCTGCTGTTCCCTCTCCCTCTATCCCTGCTTGTTCTCTCTCCGTGTGTCAAATAGAGAAATAAAATCTTTAAAGAAATAAAATAAAATTAACATTTTAAAAATGGGTAAGTGCCTTTTGATTGTGAGTTATTAAGAGCTCTTTATGTATTCTGGATATAAGTCCCCTTATCAAATATCTGATTTGCAAATATTTTTTGCCATTTTGTGGATTGTCTTGCACTTTCTTAGTGGTGTCCTTTGAACACAGAAGGTTTGAATTTTGGTAAAGTGCAATTCCTTTACTTTTAACTTTTCTTGCTTATGCTGTTGGTTTCATACCTAAGAAGACTCCCTAACTCAGAGTCATGAAAATTTACTCCTGTATTTTCTTCTAAGAATTTTATATTTTTAGCTCTTACATTCAGAACTATAATCCATTTGGAGTTAATTTTTATGTGTGGTGTGAGGCAGGGGTCCAGCTACATTCTTCTGCATGTCAATGTCAGTTGTACCAGTGTCATTTGTTGAAAGGCTGTTATTCCCCCCATTGAATTATCTGGGCATTTCATTTGCTAAAATTTTCTTTAAAGTTTTTACATGTTTTTTCATGAGGGATATGGAATTTTTCTTTTTTTTTTCTTTTTTAAGATTTTATTTCTAAGTAATCTCTGCACCCAATGTGGAGCTCAAACGTATAACCCAAGATTAAGAATCACATGCTCTACCTACTGAGTCAGCCGTATGCCCCCAATTTTTTTTAATATCTTAGTCTGGTTTTGCTATCAGGGTAATGTTGACTTCATGTTTCAATTTTCTGGAAGAGTCTGTGTTGAATTCGTATTATTTCTTTCTTAAATGTTTGGCAGATTTCAATATGAAGATCATTGAAGCCTGTCGTTTCTTTGTGGGAAGACTTTTCTTTTTTTTAAGATTTTATTTATTTATTTGACAGAGATCACAAGAAGGCAGAGAGACAGAGAGAGAGAGAGGGAAGCAGGCTCCCCACTGAGCAGAGAGCCCGATGCAGGGCTCGATCCCAGGACCCTGAGATCGTGACCTGAGCCGAAGGCAGAGGCTTAACCCACTGAGCCACCCAGGTGCCCCATGTGGGAAGACTTTTAACTACTAATTCAATTTCTTTAAGTAGCTATAATGTTATTTGGGTTATCTACTTCTTGAGTAAACTTTGGTGTTTGTGTCTTTGAAGGAATATTTGTTCATTTCATCTGAGTTGTTTGATTTATTGTCATAAGCTTCTTCATAATATTCCTTCATGTCCTTTTAATGCACTGATACCACCTCTTTTGTTCCTACTAAGGATCATTGATTTCTTCTTTCTGTTTTGCCTGACTCATCTGGCCACAGGTTACCAGTTTCATTGGTAAACAATCAACTTTTGGTTTCATTGATTTCTCTATTATTTTCTGTTTCCTATTTCATTAATTCCTATTATGATGTTATTTCCTTGCTTCTTATTTTGGATTTAATTTGCTCTTTTTTTCTTTTCTTTTAGTTTTTAAGATGGAAACCAAGGTAATTGATTTCAGACCTTTCTTTACTAACACAAGAGTTTATTGCTATAAATTTCCCTCTTAGAACAGCTTTAGCTGCATCCTCAAATTTTTGATAGGTTTTGCATTCATTTTCATTCAATTCAAAATGCTTTCTGATTTCCCTTTTGATTTCCTTTTTGACCCATGAGTTATTTAGAGATATGTTGTTTTGTTTCCAAATTTGGAGACTTTTTTCATAGAATTTGTTCTATTTTGGTAAATGCTGTGTGTGCACTTTGAAAAGTATATGATTTCTGCTTTCCTTGGGTAGAACATTCTATATATATCAGGTGGATTTTATTGATACTATCCTTCAAGGTCACATGTGCTTGCTGATTTTTTGTCTGCTTGTTCTATCAATTGCTGACAGTGGTATCTTGACATCTCTAATTGTAATTGTGGATTTGCTTATTTCTGATTTCATTTCTATCATTTTTTGCACCATGTATTTTGAAGGTCTATCATTAGATGTATAACATTTAGGATTTTTATGTCATTTAATTAGATGACCCTTATCATTGCAATATTTCCTTTTTCATCCTTGGTGTAGTCATTGCTATGACAACTACTTCCTGTAATAATAATATAGTCCACTCCAGCTTTCTCCTAACTAATATCAGCATTGTATATCTTTATCAATACTTTTACTCTCCACCTATGTAAGTCTGTATTTAAAGTGTGCTTTTTGGGGGCCCCTGGGTGGCTCAGCGGGTTAAGCCGCTGCCTTCAGCTCAGGTCATGATCTCAGGGTCCTGGGATCGAGCCCTGCATCGGGCTTCCTGCTTGGTGAGGAGGCTGCTTCTCCCTCTCCCACTCCCCCTGCTTGTGTTCCCTCTCTTGCTATGTCTCTCTCTGTCAAATAATAAATAAAATTTTAAAAAATAAAAATTTAAAAATAACAAAGTATGCTTTTTATAGGCAACATATTGTTGGGTCTTAGTTTTTCATCCAGTCTAATCACATCTATCTTTTATTTTTTTTTTAAGATTTTATTTATTTATCTGACAGACAGAGAGCACAAGTGGGCAGAGAGGCAGATGGTGGGGGGGGCAGACTCCCCACTGAGCAGGGAGCCCGACTCGGGGCTCGATCCCCAGACCCTGAGACCATGACCTGAGCCGAAGGCAGAGGCTTAACCCACTGAGCCACCGGGGCACCCCAATAAATAAATAAATCTTTAAAAAATGGGGGGATTTTTTCAGCCTTTATTTCCTCAAATAGTTTTTCTATCACAGTTCTTCCTCCTCTCTTTCAGGGGCCTCATTACCCACGTATTAGGGTGCTTGAACTTGCCTCACTATCCGTGGATTCTTTTTCCCCTTCCCCCTTCCTCCCTCCTTTCACTTTACCTTTGTTTTTCTTCCTCTTTTTTCCTTTTTTCTCTTGGTGTTTCATGTTGGTGGTTTCTATAGCTATGTTTTCAAGTTCATGAATTTTTTTTCTACAATATCTCATCTGTCATTGATCACATACCGTGTACTTTTTTATCTCTTAGTTTTTGTTTCTAGAAGTTCAACTTTATTTTTATATCTTCTCTGTCTCTACTTACGTCTTGAGCACGTGGAGTACGGGTCCAGTAAAAACTTCGGAGAAGGGTCCTTCCTACTGATCCTCACATCTGGGTGCGTTCTGAGCCGATTTCAGTTGCCTGCAGTCCCTCCTCACTACGGAATGTACTTTGCTGCATTCTTTGCCTGGTAATCTTTGATTGGTGCCAGACACGGAGGATTTTACCATTTGGTGGCTATGGGTATTTCTGTGTTCCCATAACTCTTTTTGGACTTTGTTCTGGAGCACAGTTGGCTTATTTGGAGACAGTTTGATCCTTTCAGGTTTTGCCTTTATGACGTGTGAGGTGTGGAGGAGAGCTCCGTCTGAGACCCAGGATCCCCATTCTTGAAGCCGGACCTTCTGAGAGCCCTGTCTTGTGTGCTGTGGCATCCATTCTCCCAGTGTGGCCAGCAGGAGTGAGCGCCACTCCCAGTGCCATGCAAGCCCAGGTCCCTCCCGCCCTCCCCTGTGGCTCTTAGCCTGGCCTCTGGGCATTTCCTCGCACTCGTGCACAGATATGTGCTCCACCGTGTCCCCGGAGGTCCCTCACCTCTCTGTTCCTCTGCCTCCAGGACTCCAGGACCCCTGCTGTGTGCTTCTCCTCCTGGCCTCCCAGCCCTGTTTGCTCACTGAGGAGTTTCCTGGGCTCTCTCAGTCCCTCTCCCTGCACCTGGTCCCCCTTCTCTCAAGGCAGTGGCCTGGACAGTCAGGGAGTCCACACCATTTGTTCTGCATCTCTCAGGGGCCGCTGTCCTTGCCTGAGATCCAGGATCTTGAAAAGCCATCGTACCATGATTGTATTTTCTCTGTCTTTTTTGGGTGCTTCTTGGCTCTCTACTCTCCTTCCAAGCCGGAGTGCTCGCACTGTCAGCCCTGCCACGTCTCCTCTTCCACAGGGGCTGGACGGCGGGCCTGCACTGACACTGCTTGGTGGGTGCCGTCGGCTGTCCTTCTGCACCGGACCCAGAGCCCACATGGCCAGGCCCTATGCTGGGTGCCTCGGGCGTGCAGACAAGGGGGCAGTGGTGGGAAGTAACAAGCAGCAATGTCTCGCCGAAGGCAGGACCGTGGTGGAGACAGGCCTCCGGGTGTGTCTCCTCCCAGCCAGGGCCACCCCCATGGCCCCGAGGACAACCAACAAGAAGAGGCCCCCCGGAAGCACAGCAAGGTGCTCTGAGGCTCAGGCCCCCCAGCAAGGGCAGGAGAAGTCGGGGCAGGGAGGCAGGGAGCTTGAGTTGAACGTAGCTGCGGCCTGGGCCAGCGTCGCTGCTGCGCGCCCCTCACAGGCGTCCAGGCCAGGACAGGGAGGGAGAGACCTGGGTTCTTGTGGCTGTTCTGACCCCTTCCTTGGCACAGCCTGCTTCTCTCCCTCCCAAGGCGAGGACGGCCGGGTTTTGAAGATCTCAGCCGGCGTCCGGTATGTGCAGCTCCCGGCCTACTCAGAGGTCAGCTTCTTCAACGTGGACAAGGATGACCAAGGGACACCCATCCAGACACCATTGTGAGTATGGGCGACCCTGGACGTCACCCAGGTGGCATGGGGGACGAGGAGTGGCCCAGACCTGCTCCACCCAGGCCCGTCTCCACATTGCTCCCACACCGGCCAGGACCCCAAGGGCACTGGGCACACAGCGGTGACCCGCGGACATGCTATGCTCGGTCTAGGGAACAGGAAGCAGTGGGGGCCAGGCAGGGGTCCGGCAGCAAGGGCTGGGACTGCAGTGAGGTGTCACGTGGTCCCGGAACAAGACTCTCCCTGCCCTTCCTTCCCACCATCTCAGTCTCAGAGTGGTTGCCTCCGCCCCTCCTGCTCCCCAGAAGGGCCCCCAGGCCACCGTGTCCCCCTCAGCCAGGTGGCACCCTCAGCTTAGCATCCAGCAAAGCCCAGTCCCACCCATTCCCTCCACAGCGGGTTTGACTGCATGGCCTATCCTCTGTGGAGTCCCAAGTCTGGGGGCCAAGAGCCCAGAGCTGCGCTGGAAAGTACCAGAGACCCGCGGCTCCCCACCGGAGACCTGAAGCTGGCACTGGCATCAGACACGTCTCGCGGCCAGAAGGCCATCCCTAGTGGCTTTGCGGGTGAGTGCCGTTAGCCAGCTGGTTGGCAGTAGTTGGCATGAGCGCTTAGGGGCGTGTGGAGTGACAGCGGGTGCGCTGGAACCTGGGCAGGAGGAAATTAAAGCCTTGAGAAGCCAGGCATGGTGACCCTGGAGGAGACAGACCATGCCTGGAAGATGGGGCCGGGCCTGAGCAGGTGTCCCTCTGCAGGGCCAGTCCCCATCACTGTGGGCTGAAGGGCAGGCTGGGAGCTCCCTGTCCTGGGCATCCAGGCCTCTCGGGCGCAATCCCAGTGCCATGGTAGCATTGGGA
The DNA here is from genome assembly GCF_010015895.1 of Lontra canadensis. Lineage (NCBI taxonomy): Eukaryota > Metazoa > Chordata > Mammalia > Carnivora > Mustelidae > Lontra > Lontra canadensis. The sequence continues at coordinate 1,100,674 of NW_022631019.1, read as the reverse complement.
ACAAGCAGTCCCAGGGGCCACCTCAGGGGCCATCCTGCAGTCCCCACAGGCACATCTGGTCATCTCCATCAGTGTAAAGTGAGGCGGTTTCATTCGCACCAGGAGCCTGGTGGGAGAGTGCAGACGCTAGGCTGGTGGGCTCAGGGTTGTTTCTGCATCTGTCAGACTGAGGGCTGGGCCCAGAGGCAAACCCACCAAGGCCACTGTCCCCAAGAGGCTGTGGTCAGCCTGGACAGGACACCCGAGTGTAGGAACCGGCCCTTGTGCCCCCCCCCGCCCCCCCACCAAGGTCAGCCACCATCTGCAGCCCTAACGGTCCTGTGGGTTTGCCCGGTTTTCTGGCTGCTTCCACGCCTGCTCAGAGTGCACAGCATCTCCGCATGCACTTGGCTCCTGTTGCCTGAAAACCTGCAGCCGTGGAGGGCCTGGCCTGGCTTTTCCGTGGATTATTCTGAACGACTCCCGGAGAGCGAGTGCCGGAGCTCAGAATGTGAATCCAAGTTTCACGTCTGCCGTCCACTGTGCCCGGGCCCGTGGGCCTCCCACACGGCCTGATGCCTGCAGTCCCACGGCCTTCGTCTTGCCGGGGGGGGGGGGCGGGGGGCATTTGCGTCACCCACGGCGTCCCAGCCGAGCATGGCCGTGGGGTCCCCCCTGGTCCCCTGTGCCCACCCTCGCCCCAGGAGCAGCTGCACCAGATCCTCGGGGACAACAGCAAGCTCAGTAAACGGAGCTCCGGGGTCCCCATCGGGCAAATTCATGAGCACGTTAGCTGTGGGGGCCTTCATGCGCTCTTGGGCCCTTGGAAGAGGGGCCCATCCCCGCAGTTAGGACCCCAGCCCTGGACACCGCGTGCGAGTACTCCTGAGTCACAGAGCAGGACGGGCGGACCTGGAGTGCTGGCACAGGGCCCATGGCTAGACCCAGGCCTGGGCTCTCGCAGGGGGGAGCCCCATGCCACAGGGGTTGGGGGAAGCCTTGGGGGGCCGCGACCTCTGGTCTGCTTCCAGTGCAGTTTACGGAGGCAGTTTTACACTGTGGGGCTGAAAAGTTCTCACATTTCCGCATAAAAACACTCACTGGGCCCCTCGCCTTCCACTGGGAGGGATTTCGGAGCCTCTCATGAGGTCTCCGTGGAAACCAGGCCCAGAAAGGGGGGCCTGTTTGGTGCAGGCGGCCCCCGGCCCAGCCCTCTGTAAGGGTTTGGGGTGCTTGCTGCTCGGGGAACGGGCCTCACCCCATGCTCGGGGGGCTGGTGTCGGGCTGCCAGCACGTTCAGAGATGTTTCCAGCTTGGCTTGGAGGGGGGTGGGGCGCCGCAGAAGATGGTCCTTGGGGAGACCAGGGGGAGCAAGTCTTTGGTTTTGGGAGAGCCACTCGGGTTTGAGCTCTACGGGCATCCCAGTGGTCTGCTGGCAGGTCTGCGGCCGGACGCCAGGTCCCGGGTCCTCGGCTGGTGCGTCTGGGGCTGATGCCAGACGTGGGGCTGATGCTTCTCTGCCTTTTCTGGCCAAGCTTCTCTGTACAGGCCTCCTCTTCTACAAAGTGACCAGGGGCCTCTGCCCCCAAGATTGCCAGTCTCATGGCGGCCCCTCCTGTCCCCTCACAGGTGGCATGCCGGCGACATGCACACCTGCCCACGGGTCAGGAAGGGTGCCCCGTGCCGCTGCGTCTCTTCTGGGGACCAGCCCCCAAAAGCTCTGGAGGACACTCGCACTGACAGTGCTTGTCCCCATAGCTGCCCCAGAGCTCCCCTCGCCCCACCGGTGCCCAGGCCCTCCGGACGTGTTGGCAGCGAGCTCAGGTCTGTTCTGGGTCATGGACACACAGGCCAGCCGGCTGTCCTCTGGTGCCTTCTGCGAACGGCGATGAAGCCATTGCATAGGTCAGCTCTGCACGGGTAGGTGGTGGGGATCAGCGTAAATAAGAGAAAAGCCCAGGTGATAACGGTGTGACTAAGGGCGAGGGCTCGTGCTGTGTGGAGTCTGGGAGGCACTAGCTCAGCAGGGCGTGAGGCCCTCATGCCGGCGGGACACCCAGAAAAGACCTCAGGGGGACGCGAAGCTGCTTGGGTGGGAAGTAGGCAAGGCTTTTTTTTTTTTTTAAATGAAGTGGCTTATTCTGTCACTACATGGGGATAGTAGCAAGTTCTCTTGATCGTTATCTGGAGAGACAGCAAAAATGCGGCAGTCCGCGGCAGCCCCACGCGTATGGGGAACATATGTCGGGGCCCTTTCCTTCGCATGAGTGAGGGTCTGTATCCGCCAAGGCAAGCCGCGGACCGCGCCGCCCCCACCCCTGGCCTGGCACAGAGCTTTCTTGCGTGGCTCCCGGATCCCGCCTCCCTTCCTTCCGCCAGACCTTGACCGAGGACCCCCGAGCCCCACTCAGGCCTGCCCCGAGCAAAGGGGTTCCAGCCAAGGGTTACTGCGTCTGCCTACCTAGGTGACAGTGCGCCAGCCTCGGGCTGCGGAGCAGGGCACCTGCTGAGGCCGCCGTGGGTGCTGGCCACACACATTTGGAAGTCTCGGGGAGCAGCCACTGGCGACACCCAGCCTGCAGCCCGGACACGTGACGGGCCTCCCAAGTGCAGGGCAGAGACCACAGCCGGGAGGGTTTCAGGCAGAGAGATCAGTCAACACAATGCCTAAAACAGACCAGGGCCAGAACATCTCCCAGGTGACTGTCCCTCTCGAAGCTACTTTCTGTGGCCCCCGAGCAGAAACGTTCTCCCAGCACACAGACTCCAAGCCCGTGGTTTCTCTCTCAGCCCCGGGTCACAGGCGGCATTGGACGCCCTCCCACGACGGAACGCACGCCACCGCACAGACAGACATGAGCCCGGCTCTCGCTGAAGCCTCATCCCATGGCGGCGGCCATGCTCTTGCTGGCCAGGAGCAGCCCCCCTTCCAGGTCCACACTCCGGGCTCACGTGGGCGCCCGCTTCTGACAGAGGTGGGGGATTCAACTCCACCAGTATTCACTTCTCACTTGGAAGTTCCGTGGCGGGGCGACGGCCCCCGGGATCACCAGGGATCCCTGTTCCCATTTCCTTCTCTTCTCCATCGTCCTTCCTGCACCTCGTGATCCTAGGGGGCTGCACAGGCACCAGCCATCACACCCCTATTCCAGACCCCGGGAACTAGAAGCAGAAGGAGCACAGGCCTGCCCTTCTAATAAATGCCCCTTCGAAGACACCCACCATCACTTACCCCTCATTGGCCAAAACTTGGTTACGTGACCACACCAGGCCACAAGGAGACAAGAGATGCAGTTTGCCAGCCAAGACCACAGATTATTACCCAGAGCCGGGGTGGGGGAGATATTTTGTGTCAACCAGCCATCTTTGCCTGAGGGTCTGGAAGCCACAGGAGCAGACCCGCCATTGGCTTACGTCTGAGAGCAAGGCCCTGGGCCTCCCGCCACCTCCAGGGATGGACGAGGCAAGTGACGCCCCCTTCATCTGTTTGTAGGAAGCCCGCCGTGCCCCTCAAGCTCGTCCCCCGTCCCACAACCAGGCTGTAAGGCAGTGATCAGTGGGTTTGGTAAAACCAGGCCTGGAGGTGAAGAAGTTCAGCCTGTTAGACCAGCGGGAGGTGTGAGAGACGGGGTCCCCCAGCCTCAGGAGCGGCTAAGGGCACGGGGAGCCGCGGCCCCGTGGCGGGCTGGCCAGTGCCGACAGCCCATACCCTGCCCTGCTTCTCTGCCTCAGGGTTCACTCACAGTCGAGAAACAGTGCGGCAGCCCCCTGGCGCTGGACGGGGGTCCCCTTCCCTAACCAAAGGGGTGGGCAAAGGCAGGGCCGGGGTGGGGGTGCTGGCCACCAGGTCTGCCCCCCAAGCAGCCTTAACGCAGGGCCCGGCATCACAGGACCCCTGGCGGGCCTCCCCTGCAGCCTTTGCCCCTGAGGGTGATTCTGGGTGCGGGCTGGGAGGTCCCCCAAGCCTCCCACCCGACCCGGCCCCGCCAGCTGTGCTCCGCCAGCCAAACTGGAAGGGTGCACCAGCTCAACGCTCAAATTTTCGAGGACTTCAGGGTTTTCATTCTCAGCGGCCAGGAGGGTGGGTGCCCAGGAGAGGAGGGAGGGAAGGGGCTGGAGCCGCCCTACAGGGAGGGAACTGCAGTGGAACTGAAGCGGAGGGGGGCGGCGTCTAACACAATCAAGTGTCTGTGTCTCTACACGCTCGTGTGCCAACACCGGGGGGGGGGGGGCGGGCGGGGGACATGGAGCACAGTCCCCGGCCAGCAGAGAGGCGCAGGGGGACCCCGCCTGCCCTGCCCCAGCCCCAGATTTCCCCAGCCACATTTGCCTGGCCTCTCTGGTTGCTGAGACCGTGGAGCTAGACACTGACACCTGCCAGTGCGCGGCCGTCGCCCACACGCCGCGCCCCACAGGGACCTGCTTCTCGGCCCTTTTCTCACCCACCCAACCCACAATTGAGAAAGTAAACACTCTAAAACCTTGGTTTCCAATTACGCAAATAAGTAAAATGAAGAGAGAAAACGCTCTCTCCAGAGGCCTCGTGCCAGTCATACACGGTCGTGAAAGTCAGTATTTGATTATTTTGTTGATATGAAATATTTCAGTCACTGAATTGTTCTAGCTTTCGAACAGACGAGTTGCCTTCCGTTGAGAAGAACGGGCGATTTCATGGGCGTGGATCATCGCCAGGTTTTCCAAACCCTATTTTGGTGAAATTACAGCGCCCACATTTCAGTAACAAAGCACACTGATGTTATATTCAAAAAGATTTTTATATTTAGACACTTAACCTTTTGTAATTCCCACCCACAGCTTTAAACGTAGCCCCTTTATGTTAATTGCCGTCAGTGGGGTGTCTGCTCGCCCCCCCACCCGGCAATTTAGGCCCACTGAGTCCTAATGCAGGTGCTGATAATTGCAGCGGGACATCGTCAGGCGGCGGAGCCCAGGGGCCCAGACAATCCGCCATAAATTGGATTTGGGAACCTAACAAAGCTGTAGCAGGGAGACAACCTCAGACTGCTTCTCTCCCTCTCCCTCTCTCTCTCTCTCTTTTAAATGCACAAAACCCTCGCAGGGAATGTTTCCAAATGATCTGAGCGGCCCCGTCTTTTCCATTTGTTGAACAGACGGTTCTGAGTGGTCGTCAGACGGGGTCTACGAGAATCACCCGTCATTGTAAGATGATTTTGAAAATCAAGGTGCCCTTTGCCGCTAATCCAATCTCACCGATAAAAGGGACGGAAAGTGTAGCGGAGAACTTCTGGAAATTTCACCGCCTCTTGAGGTGGTAACACGTTTTTTTTTTTTTAAAGATTTATTTATTTATTTTTTATTTATTTGACAGACAGAAATCACAAGTAGGCAGAGGCAGGCAGAGAGAGAGGGGGGAAGCAGGCTCTCCGCCGAGCAGAGAGCCCGATGCGGGGCTCGATCTCAGGACCCTGAGATCATGACCTGAGCCGAAGGCAGAGGCATTAACCCACTGAGCCACCCAGGCGCCCCGGTAACACGTTTTAATATTAATCATCCGTGGTTAATTATGGCAGAGTAGCTGGCACGAAAGATCCGTATTTTTAAAAGGGAAATTTGTGCTGTAGGTTTCTTGTCGAGGAATCCCACCGCGCCGACGGACTGTCCAGGACAAGTAGGAACAGGTAACCCGGTGCCTCCGGGGCCAGTGCAGGGAAGACCAATGGGACCATCGTAAACGTCAGGGGCGTTTCCCGAGGGCTGGGCGGCCGCGGGGCCTGAGACCACAGCTCCCCGTCCCGCCCCGCCACCCAGGCTCCCTGGCTGCCCTCCTTCCTGCAGCCCCTGGCATGGGGCCAGGAGCGCCCACAGGACCCCAGGCAGTGGGTCTCTGGGGGGACCCTGGAGAGAAAGGAGGGGGGCAGACAGGCCTGGACTTCCATCAGGCTTTGCCAGTGCGGCGCCCTGTGGGCGTGCCTAGGGGGGATGGTTGCCCCGGGAGCCGGCTCAGATCTCTCTCTCCCTGGCTGTGGCCCCAGAGGCCTATTCCAGGGGGCTCACACCGCGGTGAGGAAACGCTGCTTGGGGTGGGGGGTCGGGGGGCCCCCTCCCCCACGGCCTGGGGGATTTAGGCCGTCGGCTGGACAGGCCCCAGACCACCTAGAGCCACCAGGCCGGGCGGCGATGGAGATTGTGTTTGTGTCCTGATCCGCCTCAAGTTTAGCCTCTGACCATTAAGCCACCAAGTGGGGTGGGGACACAGCCCACCCAGCCAGCTGCCCTGTGCACCCTTCTCCCTCCTGGGAGCAGCTAACAGGGGCTCCTCGTCTCCCGTGGTCAGAGCCATGCTTGCCCTCACCCCACGTCGTGGAGCCTGTGGCGTTCTTCTCCTCAAGCCCAGAGCTGCCTGCAGCTGTCTGTCCACTATGAGAGGGCACAGCGCTTGGGTCAGGCCCCTGCACTGACCCAATAGGGGCCTGGGGCTCTCCTGGGGCAGCGTGTGGCCTCTGGGATTCAGGGACCACTTTGGGCAGGAGACTTAAGGAGGGCAAGAGGCCAGGGGAGACCCTGCACCCTGACCTGTCCAGGATTCCCTGGGGAAGGTTCCAGGGAAGGGTCGGCTTGGAGTTGCTGCCATCCTGGCTGTGGTCGGTGCAGCCCAGGCACACGTGGCCGGCGCAGTCGGGGCCTGGGCTGGCAGGGAGCGGCCCAAGCCCAGCTAGAGGAGCAGGTCTGGGTGCGGCTGAGGACCTGCCCCGGGATGGAGAGGACGTGGGCCGGGCATGTGCGCACGTGGGAGGGGAGGCCGCCCACGACTGAGGGTCTACCAGCCAGGCTGTGCCAGCATGAGGCGACCGATAGGTGTGTGTCTGTGTGCGCGTCTCCCGTGTACTGAGAACGTGTGCTCACACCCCTGGTCACGGCCAGCTCCTCAGGGCCCAGCCCCTCACCACACATGGGGCTGGCCAGCTGCAGGCCCCACAAGGTTTTTCTGGGGATCTGAGATCCAGCTTCCTGCTCCTGCAAAGGCCACTGGCCCCCGGCACTCTCCCTCACCCGCTTGCTCCTAGAGACACAACGGATGCCCCTCATCCTTGCCAGGAGAACGCAGGCCCAGCCTCCGCCCACTGCCAACTCCATCCCTCTTGGGGAGGCCTCTGAGTTCTGGACGGGCCCCAGCGGAGGGCCCCGCACCACGGTCCTGGCCGCTCCCACCACCACAGGTGGCCCTCACATCGGGATGCGGCCACTCCCCAGGCCCCTTCGTGGCCCCCGAGGCCTCTGCCCAGGCCCATCCTGAGAGCCCGCGGGACTGCCGCGCTCGGAGCAGCCCCTGGCCAGTCCTGCCGGGACGGGCGGTGTCCAGGGGCAGAAGGGCTGCAGCGGCCACTGGTGAGAAGGCGTCCAGCCCACCACCTGCCAGCAGAGCCACGGTGGCAGCCTCCCAGCAGTCACCTGCCCACAGCATTGGGAGGTCCGCCTCTACGTCGGATCCCGCGTTCCTGGGCCACTACTAGGGACCCCCACTCCCCACCCAGACGGGCTGCGGCTTTCCAGCTGAGCTGCCAGCGCAGGACGAGAAGCAGCCGCAGTCGCCTCGGGGGCGGCCCGGCCTCCATCTGGCCCCTTGGTACAAATGGCCTGGCTGGAGGAGCCTTCTGGAGGCGAGGAGTGGGGGACTGTCAGGGACAGGAAGGACCCCCACATCCGTGCCGCTGTCCCGAGGGCTTCACACCATCCCCCCCACTTTCACTGCCGCTGGCAGTTCCCGCACCGCGGGCTCCAGGAGGGCGTCTGCAAACAGCGGCGTGGCCTCGGGGTAGCACTGGGGGAAAGGGGACGTTTTAGCCCCTTGGCGGGGCACCAGGTGCACAGCCCCGTCCAGAAGGTCCCACGCATGGTGGCGGACGGGACAGCACAAGAGCACTGAGGTTCGAGGCTTTGTTTTCTGAGCATCCAGAAAGGACTTGGGCCAACGGGAACATGGCTTTGTGTCGAGTCCATTTTCCAGGTTCAGTGAAGGAAGGGGAAGGCAGGCATCAGGTTCCTCCTCAGGAACGGTGCGTGGGCCCTGCCGAGTGCAGCCCGAGGGCCCGGGCATCCTGGACCACGCTGCCGGCCACGGGGCTGGGGGTTCTGCGCGCCGGCGCGCCCACCCCACCCCAGCAAGGCCCAGCCGCGAGCTCCCCGCTGGCTTGGTTCTCACACAGGCTCCTTGGGAAACCGTGGAGTTTGAAAGCCTCCGGATAAATCCATGAACCCAGCCTTGCCCCGGGCCTGCAGTCGGGTGCAGCCCTAGGCGCCCACGTGGGGCCCGTCTGTGTGTGGGCCGGTCCCCCCCCCCAACCTCGGGTGCAGCCTGTGTGGACGCATGGGGCGGAGGTGGGGGTGGGGGCTCCTGGTGGGGCTGCCCCGAGGTCACGTCGAAGACAACATCTGGGGCCCCCCTGGACAAATGGAAGGGTGGGGTGGGCAGGGGGCACCCAGCCCAGAGGGAGCCCTTGTCTGGTGACACAGGCCATCCGAGAAGGAGACTGAGGGTGCCCACCCGGCCCTGATACTCACGCTTCCTGCTCTCCCTCTGGGTCATGGAGACCCGGACCCGCAAGTCCTCTCCAGGCCGACGGCTCTGCCTGTGGATGTAGCCCGCTCCTCGGCTAAGGGACCTGCCCTGCCCTGAAGACCAGTGGGGTATGTCTGGTCACCTCCACGTGAGGCGGCTCTCGGCCCCTGAGGGCCGATGACATTTTATTTCCCTGATTCATTTAATGAAGCAAACATTCCCGCCTACGCCTAGCTCTCCTCCCGGGCCCACGGGCCGCTCGATGGTGGAGGCCCGACCCCCGCAAGGCTGCTTACCCCGGCCCCCTCCGCCTTTGTCTCCATGTCCTACAAGGCTGGTTAGGGAGTCTAATCGAGTTGGCTGTAAAAAGGTAATTAATCGACGTTTCCTCCCAGAGAGGTCAAGCACCGATCTCCCCGTGGTGCACCTCCCGTTGCGTGTCCCCCACCGCCACCCCCACCGCACCCCCCGGAGGCAGCAGTGACCTTTATCTTGCTGATAATTAAAATCGACATAAAGGCTTTGGAAATAACTCCTGAGAGCTGGCGTTGGCATCTGCGGGCGGGGCCCTGCCTTGCGGGTTGGCCAGGCTGGGGGCCGCCCCCCAGAGTGGCCAGGACCAGGTCTGTGGGCCGCTACAGGCCCAGCAGGACCTTCACCCCAGAACCGTCCCGTCGGGAGCAGGAGGGGATCGCAAGCACTTGTTTCTCTGGGCGGCTCCCTTGGGGCCGGCGGGGCACAGGTGGAGGAGAACGGGCTCCCCAGAGAAGCTGGTGCCCCTTGGGCAGTTCTCAGATGGGTGGGGGCTCTGGCTAGGAGTGCGGCTGGGGAGGGGACGTCCACGCTGGCCTGCGCCGTGGGCCTGGCGGTGTCTCTGCAGCGAGGTCCTTTATCAAGAGGTGGTCTGACATCCTCTGGGCGGCACCTATGGCGGGGCGGACGGGTGAGGAAGGGGCCACAGGAGGGGGGGGGGGTGGGGGGGTGTACGTGGCCTCCCTGAGGCAGCAGGGGCAGGACTGCCTGGACAGGGCACCTGCGCAATGCCCCGGGCTCAGGGCGCCAGCAGAGACTGGGGGCCCATCATGCAGATGCTTGGCGTGCGGCGGGGTCGTGAGCGCGGATGAGGTGTGGGACTGTCAGGAGTGGCCAGCGCTGGAGCTCCTGCGGCCTCAGGGCTTGGTGTGTGCTCAGGATGCAGGGGAGAGCCGGTGGGGGGTGGGTTGGAGCAGGCGGGGACCTTGCCTGGCAGCGGATCCATGTGCTGGGAGCAAGGGCAGGCCCCACAATGGCGACTGTGGAGGGACCAGGACCGCGGGGACGCCAGTGAGGGGAGGGACAGAATCCTGGATGTCGCCCCCATTTCTGGCGGAGCAAGCAAGAGTGGGGGACAGCGAGTAGGGGTGGGAATTGGGTCTGGGGGACCCAGAGCTCCCCATCTGGGAGGCAGCACATGGAGATTCCTGCAAGGAGTTGGGGCAGGGGTCTGACCCCAAGGAGGCCAGAGCAGGCCCGCTGTGGTTCTCCACACCCGAAGGGGGTGTGCATGGGACAGTGGCATTGGATGTCCACCCAGGAGGCTGGGGGGGGGGGGTCAGCTGTGGCTGCTGGTGCCCAGGACAGGGCAGGCCCAGGAAATGTGCACTTACATTAGGGCAGGGACACCAAGCCAAGACTGTGGGAAACCCCAATTCTCGACTCCTCATGTGAAGCTTGGAGCTCACAGTCCCGCCCCGGGGCCCACGGCACCCCGCACAGATGCAGCTTTAAGTGGGTCTCAAATTCCTATGCGACCCAGGGAGCCCTGTTCTCTCGGGGGCAGAACAGGGTCTGCAGGGCCTCACCCGGACCCTCCAGGGGGGTGGGGGGGTAGGGGCATACTCTGAGACTTCCGGCCAGCACACAGCACCACCCACCCCACAGGCGCCCTGGGCCACAGTCCACACATGGGTGGGTGGCGGGGGGGGCAGCAGGCCTGGCCCATCAGGACATCTCGCAGGCAGAGCAGATAGAAGCTGACTGACCACTTGGATGTACGAGCCAGGAAGCCACGGTCCAGCTGAGATGCGGATCGAAGGAGGCCAGGGGGCCATGTCCAGGAACAGGGGCCAGCACGCGGGGACCAAGCTTGGGCAGGCTGGGGTATGCCCCAAGCACCAGAGTTGCTCATTCCTGGGAAGGTGGCAGGAGGCCTTGATGTCACATCTGAGAAGTGGGGATGATGGGGGACAGACAGGTGTGTGAGCCCCGTGTGGTCACTGTACTTTGTGCAGAAGGGGCCCTCGTATGCAGGGACCCAGTCTTGCGCGGTCACCCGGATGGGAGTCTAGGCTACAGCGCCAGGGTCCTCACCATCCGGAGGCGATCAGCTCTGCCCGAGCCCGCTAGAAGCTGTCCATCGCTCAGAAATAGAACTATGCCACCAGCCCCGCGGCCCCCAGTCACTGGGGGACATAAATAGCGCGAGGACTGCAAAAGCTAATGGAGAGAAGGTCCTTCATTAAAGAGTGTCCTTGCAGAAGGACAGATTTTGCTTTTTATAATGCACCATAATGATGAAGACACCTTTGAGAGAAATAATTCCCTACCTGTGATTTGGAAATACTTCTGGGGCCTGTGTGCGCAAGCTGGGCTCCAGGGAAAGGGCCTTAATACCCTGCAGCCCCTGGGCCCCGTCCAGTGCATGGATGAGAGCTGGCCTGCCGCCCACCCAGGGCGCCCCCCAGGTCTCCCTGCAGACTCCTTTAGCGGGAGCCTCCAACCCATCTTGCCCACCCCCGCTGCTGGTGGCTTCTCCCTGACAGTGAGTGAGTGCAGGACAAGGACCTCAGGACAGAGGTCCGTTGGGAGAGCCGGGACCCCAGCCCCCACAGGAGAGCGGACCCTGATGCATGTATGTTTAGGACAGCCCTGGTGACAACCCCGTCTCAGCCACCAGCTTCCTGTGCCTGGGACGGAAGGAAGGGGACAGCAGGGCCGCAGCTCCATCTGCCAGTGGGCGGAGCCTGGGGAGGGGACTGCCAGAAGGAAACACTCCACACCCCCCCAGGAGGAGGGTATGAAGAAAGCCAGGATGGACAGGGTCCATAGCGGGGCTTCCGCTGTGGGCCGAGCCCAGCCCACCGCCATTCTTAGATGCCAGAGGCTTCTGTGCTCCACACTCATCATGGATGTGACCTGCGGTCACCCGTAGCACAAAGCCATGAGATAGAAATGTCCTTCTCAGGGTGCACCGTGCAGGAGAGGCCCAGCCCGGCCCAGCGCAGGGCCTTCAACCTAGATCCTCTCTAGGCCCTATCCCTGGTGCCCAAGACCCTCCCAGCCCCAAAGAATCCTCCTGCCGGGCACTCACAGTGGGTCCCAGAATATACCCGCGGGGAGAATGCTATGTCCCCCCGCCCCGGCGCCTCTCGGGGCGTGCCAGGACCAGTGCGTGTTGTGGGCCAGGCCCTGCCCCCTGCCGGCCACTCACCTGGAGAGAGCCACACGGCCAGTGTACCGGGCAGCAGGGCTCTCGCGCCCACATGGCCGCCCGTGGCCCCGGCCAGCTCCGCTATAGAAACCGCCCTTTGGAGAGGCCACGGGACGGGTTCTCTCCAGTCTTGGTTTCCTCCTGCTTCAGAGTGGCTTTCTGCTCTCCACTTCCCAGGAGAAACCTCTTCCCCCGCTTCCTGGGGACGCGAACCCCACTGCCCTGAGGACTGCCGACGCGTGGAACAAGGTTGCGCCCAATTCTCGGACGTCCGCCTTGGGCCCCCACCTCCCGGGTACAGCCCTGTCCTCTTCCTCGACAACCTCCATGAGGTAAGGGCAGGGAGACCCCCCCACCCCCGCCGCACCCACCGTGGCTCAGACCGCACGCTGCCCAGCACCAGGGCCAGGCCGCCCGGGAGCCCTTCTGAGCCCTCCCTCGTCACTCCTTCCAGGAGACAGACAGCAGGTCCAGAGGCAGCCTGGGCCCTGGCAGGATGACGCCCAACGGGCAGGACCCGCCAGGAGGCAGCAGGTAGGAGAGGGTGACCGACCCGGGACATTTGCCGCTTTGGCGTAGCCTCCCAGGTGCATGTCCTCAGGGGTGGAGGTCAGGGCGCCTGGGGTTGCAGGTGCTGCTGTGGTGGCTCCTTTCCGCCCACCTCCCGGGAGCCCAGCTCCGGTCCGGGTTGGCCTGCTCTGGGCCATGGCTCAGACAGACCCGAGGTGGGCAGAGCAGGGTGGCCGGCTTCTTCAGGGGACGCCCACGGCAGGGAAGCCAGCTGGGCAGAAAGGGATGCTCCTCGGGTGGGCGCATGGGCCGGGAGGGGCCCACTGGGTGGGCAGAGCAGCCCTCACTGCTGTGCGCCTGGCAGCCACGGGCTTACCACACACCAGCCACATACCCACCACGGCGCGGGGTCCCCAGCAGCCCGTCCCGCGGCGGAGCAGACCCTGGACAGGGCCGCGTGCCCCTGTGGGGCCCGAGGTGACAGCATCTGTCAGTGTCTCTCAGCCGCACGCTCTTTCCAGCCCACGGCCCTGCCAGGAGGAAGACTGACTTCCAGAGAAGTCTTTCCCAGCATCGGCTTGTGGGAGCAGCCCGTCCCCTGCCAGGCCTTGGGGCCCGACTGGGAGCTCCCCTCTGGGAGCCGTGGAGGGATGGGAGCAGCGCCACGGGCCGCATGCGGAGGCAGAGAAATCACTGCTCTTGAAAGACAGGAGCCCTCCCCCGGGGCCCGGGCACGGGGCCCGGCAGGGGTGCGTCAGGGGAGAACGGGGCCCCTCGGGGGCAGGGAGGGGTGCCAGGCTTTCCCAGATGTCCACCTGCCAGCAAGGGCAGGCCTCTGACCGGTGTGTGTGGCCCCACCAGGCCTGGGGGCCGCAGAAAGAGCCACGTCGGAGAGCAGAGGCCTTTGGGCACAGACGCGATGATGAAGCTCGAGGAAACTGGGAAATGCAGGAGAAATGGGAGGAGGCCGCGGCGGCCGCCGCTCCCGCAGTCAGATGGCTCCCGGCTGACGCCAGCGGGCGGGGACCGGGCCGGGACACCCGGAGGCTGGCACGGGGTCGGCCGACTGACAATCCTTTGATCCCACTCCCGCGGCAGAGCCGGGACTCGCTGCTTGCTGGGGAAGGTGCCTCCCCGCATGGGCTCTGAGTCGCGTTTGCGTGTTAGCTGTGAGGCCGCTCGGCTCGCTGAGGGGAGAAGCGCAGACTTAGGAAAAACGGCCAGGATCCTGCTGAATGTGGAGACGCCACCTTCACCCAGTGTTTCGGTGACAGGGACGCGTGTGAGACCCAGAAGCTGACGCCCAGCGTGCAGGGACCCGGTGCTCAGGGCAGAGTGGAGCCCGCTGTTGTCACCGCGGCAGCTCTGAGGCCCACCGCCAAGGCTCCTTCCAGCAAAAAGGAGGCCCTCGCTGTCGCTGGCCCGTTCCTCCTACAGGAGGGGCCCTCGTGCTGGGGGGTCGCAGCGCCGGGAGGGAGGGGCCCGCCGGGGGTCCTCGTGCTGGGGGATCGCTGTCCCAGGAAGGCACGTTTGCATGTGAAATGCTCCACATCTCAGGGAGCCTTTCGAGCTGGTGACATGGCCGTGACGCAGGCCGGCCGTCGTCTGAGGTTCATGGGGGCTGCTGCCCTGTCTCCCCAGGGAGCCCGGATCTCTGGGCAGAAGCCTGGGGAGATGGCTTTCATGGTGAGCTCTGGCGACTCTGGTGACTTGGCGTTGGACGGGTCATCTGCAGGCACAGGTCTGAGCCTTGGTGCGGCTGCAGAGTGCCCCCCGGAGCCCACCTCCCTGCCCCAGTCACACGGTCTGTGTGGCATGACCCCTCTCTCAGACCCCAGGGCCCCCACGACAGCGGCCTTCGGGGCCCCATGCTCTGTGTCGCATCCGGGCGCCTGGCGCTCCCCTGGCCCCCATGCGGAGGAGTGAGGGGGAGCCTGCCCGATGCCCCCGGCCGGCATCGCTCTGCTCTGGGGACATGGACCCTCCCCGACGCCCCCTGCCAGCTCCTGACTCTGGTTCCGGCACTGGCTCCCCACAGCAGCAAACCTGGCTCCTGACCCCCAAAGCCCACCTTTTGGAATTCTAAGAAAACCATCTTTCCTAGCGAGCGAGGCTGGCCCTGGCAGGTCAGAGGCCTAGATTTCACACAGGGTCCGGTTTGCCAGGTCTCAGCCAGGTCTCGGGTGTGTGGCTGCCCTTCTGTCCACGCCCCCGGGTCACCTCCACGTGAACGAGATGCTCCCGACGCTGTGAGCCCCCGGCAGCCAGGACCCACGGGGGAGGGGACAACAGGAAGGGGCTCTAGCAGCTTCCTGCCCCTGCCAGCCCCCGCCCAGCGTGCTGCCCCCACCTTGCTAACCCTAACCCCAGACTGTGTCCCGCCAGCCGGGCATCCCAGCCCCGAATTCTGCATTTCTGGCTCTGCGTTTGCAGCCTGCCTCCCAGTCTAGACTGAGCCCCCTGGAGGGAGTGGCCATGGGGAGAAAAGGCTGGGAGGGGGCGGCTCCCCAACCCTGTCTCCCCGTGGCAACAAAGGGGCCGTGCCCAAAGCAACCCCAGGGACACAGAGCCGTGGGCCCTGGTGCCCACACCCCCAAACCATAGGCTCTACCGACCTCTCTCACCTCCCCAGTGACTCCAGAGCCGTCCTTTCTGACCCAGTTCCCAAAGTTAAGAACTTCCATGTGTGCAAATGGCTTCCACACCCAGAGACCCTCCACATGCTGCCCCCTCCCAGTGGCCAGCGACCAGGGTCGCAAAGCGGCCTGCGGGTGTTGGCACCGGGTTCAAGAACTCCCGCAGGCAGCGGGACGGTGGGACCCATGGGCTGAGGTGACTGTCCCAGCTGTGCACAGCCTCAGACCCCAAGGTCGGGAGGCTAGGATAACCAAGTGGTCCAGGTGGCTGCCATCGCATCCCACTTGGTGTGGCCCGAGTGGGAGAAGGAGTCTGTGGGAGCAGCCACCAGGGCTGGGCTGCGGGCTGGGGTACAGCTCGCACCAACATAGGCCGTCTGTCCTGCAGGACAGCCTCGGCGTGCCCTCACCCCCTGCAGCCCCCCCCCCCCACTGCCAAGAGTCCCTTCTGCGTGCTCCGGGGCCCCTGGGAAAGGCCAGGCCTCACTGAGCCTCCTGTCGCCGTCAGCCGTGGACCTTTGTCCGTGCCCGGGGCCGGTCACCCCTCACAGCCGCAGGAGGCCACATGCTCACCCACCAACTCACTTTGCCTGTGAGCGGCTCCTTACCACCATCCAGGAGGCTCACACGATAGACATGATTGAACAAGATTAAGAGAGACTCGCCACCCCGTAATTTTGGAGCCTGGCAGAGGTTTTCATTTCCGTAAGAAGGGTAGAGTGCTCCGGAGGACTCCCCTGCGTCTTGTTACAACTTCCAGGCGTAACTCCTCATCAGCCTCCGTGTCGAAGAGGAACCAGCTTTGTGCGTTTCGGCGGAGGGAAGGGAGGTCAGATGCCGTGGCCCCTGGGCTCCCAGAGGCTTCTCCCCTCCAGCACACACGCTCTGATGGCTTACGCTTGGGGTGTGTGCCCGCCCAGGGAAGGGGCGCTCGGGCAGCCAAGTGCTAAGGGGCCCAGCCCCCGGCCCACTCGGTGCCCCTTGCAACGCGAGCCCCACCTGGCCGCGCCTGGCAGAGTCCCCAGCCCTGAGGGCCCTAGATGTGGCTGACAGGAGAGGGGCCTGCTGAGGTCCCGAGCAGGGTCCCAGGGTCCCAGAGGGTCACGGCCCCGCCTGACTCTTTTCCCAGGAAATGGCATGGATCAGACCTGGAGTTGCCGCCTCCCCTGGCTTGGGTGTGGCTGCTCCAGTCCCCGAGTGCCCAGGCCAGCCAGCTCCTGCAGGGCGAGGCAGCCTGTGGCCCCTCGGTGTGGACCCAGACAGGGCGGGGCGGCAGATGGCCATGGGAGTCCCACATCTACTGTATCCCTGTGGCAGAGCGTGGCAGTTGCCAGCTGGGCCCAGCCAGGAGCCACGAGGCTGCATCTCCGTGCCTGAGGCCTGGGGCGAGGCTGTGTCCCAAGGGCCCCAGGGGCCTGCTGCTGTGCTCCGTGGGCCCAGGCCAGACCTGGCGGCACAAGCAGGACTCGGGGCTCGCACCCAGCTCTGGCTCTTCACCGGCCGGGCCTGCCCGACTGGAGCCCGTGGCCCTGCCAGGGCCGGCACCCCGAGCCTGTCCTCGCTGGGACCCCGGTGACCACGGAGCATCGCCCGGTCTGCGGCTTGTCCCCGGGAGAGTCCAGTTTCCACCGCAGGCTTCTCGCTGCCTTCCTGCAGAGGCATTCCTGGCGCATCACGGGGTTTCACAACATGATACAGAGCCCTGTCAGCTCCTGAGTGATGTGAGATCATGTCGACTGCAGGAGACAGAGATGGTTTTGGAAACGTGGCCGTGAGCGTGCCCGGCCACCCACGAGGATTCCACTGAATCAGGGCATGGCCCCCTCCCCAAAATCCCAAGTGTGTGCTCTGTGGTGGGACATGGCCACCGTCCGCAGCCCCACCCGGCAGCCTGGGAGGACCTCGGGGGCGACCTTGCCCCTGCCTGCTCGTTGCCGGCTCAGCACACGGCCAGCCGGACCCTGACGTGCACTGGCCAGCACAGCCCCTCCGCTGCTCACTCAGAGAAAAATGGGTTTAATTAAGACTTCCGTGATTAGTCATTTAATCAGTCATCAGACCAACACAGATGGATCCAATTAATCGTTTTACTTGAATAGACGGTTGGGGCTGGCGGCCCGTCCACGCAGGGTCACACAGGTGACCGCTGAGCACCTGACGCAGGCCCCCACCTCTCCATGCTGACCCTGCCCCAGGGACACAGGTCCACCTGCCATCCCCCACCGTCTGTCCTGGGGCCTGGGCACGATCCCATCCACCCCCGGCGGGCCCATCACGACCCAGAGGTGCTCTGGGCAGAGGCCTCCGCAGTCAGCGGGGTCCCGGCAAAGACAGGCTCGGGGTGCCAACCCTGGTGGGGATGCAGGCTCCAGGCAGGTCACCCTTCCCTTGGCCACAGGTCCCTCCCAGAGCGGGCTCAGTCTCTGCCCCCTGTCCCGAGGCCAGCGGCGCCTCTGGGTGTGTTTCCGGGTAACAAGAGATGGGTGTTGATGCTTTCTCTGCTTCCTCCGAAACTCTGGAGACGAGAAGCGAGCTCCGTCCCGAGCAGGAGTAACCAACGGAAGCCGGTGTGAGGGCCGGGAGGGAACGGCCGGGCCGGCGTCCTAGGCCCCCCGTGGCACAGGTGGGATGTTTCCCGCCTGACGCTGGGCTGGGATAGTGACCTGGGCAGCAGATGGAGGCTGGCGGTGGGGGGCGTCCTCACAGCCGCCCCCCTCCCAGCAGGGCCCCCCTTGGCTTTCTGGGCCCAGAACTGACTGCCCGCTGGGGACAGGAGCCCCTAAATGGCCCTTGGAGCTCCGTCCCCCCCGCTGCCCCCTGGGTCCAGGCCGAGACTTCCCGGGGGCCTCTGGTGCACGTGCGTTCAGCCGCTCTCCTGCCGGCGTGTGCGGGCCTCGCTCGGAGGCGCCCCTGTACCCGTGTAACCCGCGGGCCCAGCGTGAGCTTGGGTGAGGACAGGCCTGCCTGCTGGGTGCCCATGGAGCCAACCACCCTCTGCTGAGGGGGCCACGCCGTCTGGGGGAGAAGCCGGGGCTGCACTCCATGGCCTGTGTACTCTGTGGCTCTTGCTCGGGGCCCGTGGGTCTCAGGGGCCCCTGGCAGGCCGCGTCCCAGCGCAGCCCCAGATCCAGGTCAGCCGTGCTCCCGCAGTTACCAGACTGTCCTAATTTTGCAACTTTCTTCTGGGCTCTCGGTGGGGGCCATAGAAAGCCCTGGGGCTCGCTTCCCATGTGAGTGGGTCAGGATCGACCCCCGATCGCGCCCTGAGCCTGCGCCCCCAGCGCCTGCCACCTGTCTGGACTGCAGTCAGTGCTCTCCTCGTCTAACCAAAGGGCCACCAAGCCCACAGCCCTGCCTGTCCCTCGGTGACCTGGTGGACAGGCCTGAGTCACCTGGGCTGCTGGAGATCTTGGGCTCCCCTGAGGGAACCCCCTTCTCCTGCCGTGCACTGTGTTTGGCCGTGGGGTCTTCACCCCCCCCAGCTGCCCCCCGCCCCGTGCAGCTGCCCAGTTAAAGGTCAAGTGCACACATGGGCTCCGGGCCCACTGGGTCAGGGTCAGCTGACCGGCCTCAGGCTTCCTCTCCAATTAGGGCCATTTCTTCAGCTCTGCCAACCTGCCCTCCCCAGCCAGGGCCATGCAGAGAAGCACAGAGAAGCCACATGCCCCAGGGTTTGCCTGTGGCCCCCAGGCCCCGCCCAGGCTGCTGCGGACAGCGCCTCAGTGACAGTTCTGCTTAGGGTCAGACGTGTTCGTGGGAACTCCAGTGGGACAACACCCCCAGGCCCCTTCCTGGCGGGGCCTCGTGACTTGTCAGTGCGGCCCTGAAAAGAGGTGGGGTCAGGAGAGCCTGTCAAGGTCACATGGCTCAGACAAGGACATTCTTGGGGCCTAAGAAAAAGAAAAGACATGGGGTCGTGGGGGACACCAGGGCCAGCTGTGCGGAGGGGACGCAACTGCACCGGTGAGCCCCTCAAGGAGCTGGGCACAAGGAAGAACCTGCAGATTTACCTTGTTGACCTTGGCAGGAGGCCATCTGGTTCCCCTCCTGGGGCCCGCTGGGCCACGCATCCCACGAGGGCAGGCAGAAGGTGAGGCCCACGAGGCCTTGCGGGGACTGGGGCCTCACTACGGGAGAGTCAGGTGGGGCCAACCCCACCTCACAGGGGCACAAGCCATTGGAACAAGATGCCATTTGAGGACTTTCGAGGACAACCCCAATAGCAGGGGCAGAGACCTCATGCTCGGCCTTCCACAAGGAGGCCCAGCCCTTCAGGAGTGGCCACAAGGACATGGGCTGGGGATACCAGGGCCCCACATCTCAGTTCGGCCTACAGATGCAGAAACAGGCTTCTGCTCCCAGCCAGGGTGAAGTGCGGGGGGCTGGATTCCCCCCGGCCCCTCCAGGTGAACAAGAAACAAGTGGGACAAGATCCAGGAAGCAACAGCCCCGCTGTCACGACGCCGCAAGGCCCCAGCCCAGTTCCTGAGCGTTTCCAGCTGTGGTGCAGGGAGGGGACCCAGCAGGTCCCGGGGTCCCCACAAGGGCAGACATGGAGCTGGGATTCCTAGGCAGCCAAGGCAGCCAGAGTCCGCAGGAGGGAGCACGGGAGAGGAGTCCTGGAGATCTGCAGAGCGTGAGGAACGTGCCTGAAGCCCGGAAAACCACAGGGAGGGGCACGGCCAGTCCCGCCCAGAGCTCACACAGGGCTGTGGGGCGTTGGGTCCAGCGGTCAGCCCGGAAGACCTCCGGATTCATCCCAAGATATCAGAAGAGTACTTAGTATTGGGGAATAACGAACCCTGTCTTGAACTCTGCCCGATACACCTTAGGAGCCAGACCCAAAAGGATCAAACCGTGTCCAAGTAACGGAACAGCATCCAAAACACAGGAGCCAGGAGAGGAGGCCATGGTGTCGGGCGTCGGGCTGAGGGTGACCAGGCACACAAAGCAGGAAAGTAGAGCCCATAACCAGGAAGAAGAAACCAGTCAAAGCCAACCCAGAAACGACAGAAACGGGAGAATCAGCGGACGGGGACAGGAAACGCGGAGAGGAGAAGCATGTCCAGCAGGGAAGGCTGGCCGCACTCGGCCGGTGCGGGGACGGGAGGGAGTGGAGTCGCCCGCGGGAGCCGACACGCGTGGGCAGGGACGGGTGGAAGGAAAGGAGAGCCGTGAGCTTCCAGGGACGCCACGGCAGCCCCCAAATGCAGCCCGGAAAGAAAAGCCGGTGAAGGTCACGAGCAGAGCCGTCCGTCGGCTCCCAGCGGCCAACCACGCGCAGGGTCAGAGGCCGAGAGGTGCAGAAGAGTAACCTGTGGATTCAAGACGCAAGGAGCCCCAAACACGGGAAGCCTGAGGACAAGGACAGCAGCTGCGGGTACAGAGAACACGCAGGACGCGGCACCGGCCCGGCCCCAGCCCAGCTCCCAGCAACGCCCCCAGCCCCCCGCCCGCCCACCGGGGGCTCCTGTGTCTGCCCAGGAAGCCAGTCTGCTCCCCCCGCTCTGACGGGCCCTGAGCCCCGAGGCTCAGCCCGCGGCTGTCTACACGGCCCGCACCCAGTCTGAGTTCCCACTGCGTCCCCGGCTCACGCGGCCGCCCAGCGCTGCCGCCTTGGGCCCGCCCCTGCTCTCCTGGGGCACCGTGTCCCCACGCCATCCCCACGCCGTCCCTCTAACGGGTGCCCCTGACACCGCACTCCGCGGCTCCCCAGCTCCTTCCCGGCTCTGCCCTCCTTCTCTGGAAGCTGGCAGGCGGACGGGCTCTGGTTATTCTTAGTGCGGAATCATTTCTCCGCGCTCCTGCTCACCCACACTTCAGAACTCGTAACGTGGCTCCTGGGTCCAAGCCAAGGCCCATTTTCCCCCACTTGAAATGAAGTAATTTTAAAATCTTTTGTCTTTAATTTTTTATCACCCAAACCATGCCTGTGGTAATTAAGCTTGGCAAAGGGTCGGAGCCTGGCGGGTCGCTGAGCCGATGCCAGGGAACCCCCCGTCCTCCACCTCCCCCACCAGTTCTGATGACAGGAAACCGCCATCCGCGGAGGGCAGGGGTGGGAGGAGTCCCCCAGCTCCCCCCAGGTCCCACTGAGTAGAGAATTCAGGTCAAGGCCCAGCCGGCCGCACTCGGGACCTCCATCCCGCCAGGAAAGCGTGTCTGGCAGCGGGAGGAGTCGGGTGGGCCGTCCCACCAAGGTGGCGGGGGCGGCTGAGAGCCCGACCCAGGGCAGAAGCTGAGGAGTTGCACCGGGGCTCAGACAGGGATCCTGCACCAGGGGTCCCCTTGTCCTCGCCAGCGCACGGCGCATCCCCCTGGGCAGGTGACCGCCCCTGTGGGCAGGCAGAATGGGCACCACGCACCACAGAGAGGAGAACTTCCCGTCAGGTCAGAGCCTCAGGCTGCCCCCCGGGCCCTCCTGTGGCAGCCATGGCCAAAAGTGAGGTCTCTGCCCCTCAGACGTGGGGCCAGGCCTGGGCCCATCCCTCTTGCCTCTGCCTGCTACCTTTCCAGTCCATTCCCGTGAGTCTCCCAGACAGCAGCGGCCTCGGTCCTTCTGAGGGGACCCATGGAGAGGCACCGGTGCCCCACAGCCCCCGTCCCACGGCCCCCGTCCCACGGCGCCCGGCTGCCTCGGGAATGTACGTGCCAAGTGCAGTGGGCCCGGTACGTCGGCCCTTCCCGGAGCCGCTCCCCTGCCCAGCGCTGCGCGGCCTCGTGCACCCAAACCTGCAGCTCGGTTCTGCTCACAGCGCTGCTGGCTGTGGGCCGGGGGTGAGTTTGTGCAGCCGCCGCCCGCCTCTGGCTGTGGGCTCATTCGGGTGTAGACAGGAAGGCACCAGCCGAGGGCCGGAGAGCCGTCCGGAGGGGATCGCGCACACTGCCCTCGGAAGGCGGGGCTGTGGGGTCTCCGGGGACAGGATGGTCGCAGCTGCGCCCACGCAGGGCCGAAGGCTGGGGCAGTCATTTAGGGCTTTCCTTCTCTTCTCCCTGCAGGCCTGACGGGGCGGCCTCGGCCGAGCCAGCGGCAGCTGCCTTCCCAGGTAGGTGGGCACGAGGAGGACCCAGTTGAGTGGGCCAAGGCCACCAGTCACCTCACAATCCACATGTATCCTAGTTGTGGACCTTTTGGAAGGTCCCCTGCACCCCCTTCCCCTGCACGCACCCTTAAATTCAACAGCTCCCAGCCTGGCCACCCGGCATACCATCCCGGGCACCCCCAGAGGCACCAGAGGTGGAGGGGACCCTGATGGGCCCAGGGCCTCCACTAGGCCCTCTCCAGCCTCCGTCCCATCGTTGAGGGCTTCAGCAGGGGGCAGGTATGGCGAGGGGTGCTTGCCCATCCTGCAGTCCTCTCTGTCCCCATGGGCAAAGCCCCGCCTCCTTGTGTCCAGGGTCCTGAGAGGAAGGCTGGCAGGCCTCCAGGTCTGGGCCTGCTCTGACCCCGTGTACGTATGGGAGTGTCGGCAGGACTGTGCCCCTGAGCCCACCTTGTGCAGGAGGAGGGCTGGGTCCTGGGTAGCGCCCCCCACGTCCCCCTTTGGGCTGGCACTGGGGGTCCCAGCAGCAGCCCACGAGTCTGGTGCCATGCTCCCCATATCTCATGCCCCTGGGACCCTCGTGCCCCAGGAGGAGGGTGGGCAGAGGGGACGCGCCGAGTTGGGAGGACCGATGGGATTGGCTGGAGGAGGGCCGGGCCCTGAGGAGAAGCAGTTTCCAGACTGTAGGGACAAGCCAGCGGGTGGCCAAGTTCCTGGGATGTGGGCCGTGCGTCTCTGTGGGGACGCCGGGCACGGGGCCCGCGACCAGAGCGTGTGGGCCGGGCCTGGGGTGGCCGGCAGCCAGACCCTCTCCTGGCCACTGGGAAGAGCGTCAGGAGCGAGGTCAGACGAGGCTGGGCTGGGTCCCGTGGCCGCTGCCCACGAAGCCCGGCTCCCCGGCCCGGCCGCAGGCTGGCGGAGCTGTGTTCCCGGGAACACCTAGAAACCCCAGCTGCTTGGAAACACTGTGGCGTTGCCATGCGCGGGTCTCCTCCAGGCCGGCCCAGGAGGCCTGGAGCCCAGGGCTGTGGAATGTGGGCCCCCCCGGGCCCCCCGAGCTGCTGAAGGGACTGACTCAGAGCCCAGCCGGTTCCTGCCACCGAGCGCTCCCTCACCCGGGCCCAGGAGCGCGCGGTGTCCGCAGGCGTGGAGAGGAGAGGGCCTGCGTTCCAGACCCTGCGCTGGAATGTTCTCCCTGACGGTGTGAGCTGCGTCCTGTGCCCCATTTCAGCTGCGGCCGCATTCCTGGTGTGAGCAGGGGCCAGCCCAGCGCGCTTTTTCCACGCTCCGGTGCCAGCCCCCTTGGGCTCGGGGGGGGAGGAGAGAGGACGGTTTCTAGGGCAACCGCACTTTCTGTTATTTCTTATTTTCTTTTTTATGGCTTCTCCAACTTTGAAACCCTGCAGACAGTTTACAGACGGCGAGAGGGAAAGGCTGCGCCTTCTCCTGAGCCCCCCGGCGGGCGGCCTCCTGCCCCAGCCCCCAGCCGGCCCAGCAGCCACATCTCCCCAGCCCCAGCCGTCGCTGCTTAAAAAAACATCTTAGAGAAAATGAATTCCTTTTCTGCTAAAAAGACGGGGAGCATTTTCAAAAGAATCCTTGCACTGAGCCATGCAGCCCCACCAGCACTGAGGGCTCTCCGCCCCCCCAGCGCCCGGGTCACCGGCCAAGGAGACGGGCCAGACCCTCCAGCGGGGCACCGAGGCGGGGTGTGCGGGAGGACAGGAGCCGAGGCTGGACAGAGGCAGGGGCAGGAGCCTGGGCAGGCGGGGGCTGTGGGGGCTGCAGGGGCCACGTCTGAGCGCCCGTCTTTTGCAGGGGAGTACGTCATCATGATCTGCGACGTGACCGACCCTCCCTTCCTGGGCCACACGCTGCCCACCGCCTTCAAACACCTGCGGGTCTTGGGGAAGGGGACGGACCAACGGCCCCACGTGGCTGGAGAAGGCCCCGACACCCAAGCTCGGACAGCCACCCCGTGCACCTGACAGCCCCCAGGGTCCCCCTCGGGAGACCATCTTCACTGTGAGGGGAAGGAAGAGCCATGTCAGCTCCGCGGGGCCCCTTCCCCCACTTCCCCGGCGGGCCCGAGGGCCACCCTCGCACACCCCATGGCTTCAGTAAAACGCTCAGCACCAGCTCCTGAGAGACGCCTGACCCACACAGCCAGGACCCCTTGGGGGGCACCTCCACTCCCCCTGGCCGGGCTGGGGAGAGGCTGGTCCTGGTCCCCCGCCCGAGTCTGGCAGGACTGCCTCCCAACAACAGTCCAGCCCCCGGAGGGTGGCTCCCCAACCCCACCCCGTCCCACCCGTCGCAGGCCACTCAGGGACATGGGGACCTGCTGCCATATGAAAAACCCAGAGGCTCCAGCGGGTGATTGGTTTTCTGGAAGCAAATTGCGGGTCTGGGGGACAGTTCTTGAAGTTCACGGCTGCCTCTGAGACCACCCAGGGCCTAGGAGCGGGGAGCTGTGGCCATTGGACGGGGATGGGTGGGGGACGGGCCAGAGCCAGGACCCAAGGCCTCCACGGGCTCCTGCCTCCAGGGCCGCTGGGGCCCACCCTGTGCGCGTGGTGTGGGCGGGAGCTGGGCTGGGCCCTCGCTGGAAGCCCGTCACCTCTTCTCTGAGGAATGGGGAGCAGGGAGGGACCACCCAGCCCCCAGCCCCGGGAAACACATTTCTGCTTCCTGTCCCCGGAACCCTACGGACCCCGTGCCCCTCCACCCAGCACCCGCTGCCCTCCTGTGCTTGCGTCTGCACTCTGCCTCCCACCCTCCGGGATGGAGCCCCCCACCCCTCCCTCGGGCGCCACACGCGGTCCCGCGTCCACGTAGCCGAGGCTTCCTCGGCCCCTCCACTGGGCCGCCCCCTGCCCCTCGCCCCACAGTCCTCATTGTTCAGGCACAAATGCTTGGCTCCTGTCTCTGCTTCTCTCCTGCCCTGTGGTCCATGGCCAGTCTTGTCGGCTCTGCTTCGAAGTACATCCCCAGCCCGGCCCCACCTGCCCACACCCTGCCCACAGCAGGCGCCATCAGGGTTCACTCCCCATGTCTGTGCCAGGACCTCCAGGCCAGCCAGAGCGGGTCCCGCGCTCACTGCCCCTACCTCCTGCTGCTCCCCCTGGCTCTCTGCCCTACCCCTGCAGCTGCCCCGTCCTGCCTGGTTCTACCTCAGGGCCTTTGCATGCGCTCTTCACGCTGCCTACACTGCTCACCTCCCTGAAGCCACCTTCTCATGAGGCCTTCCTTGGCCACCAGCTCTGAAGCCTCACCCCACCTCCAGCGAACACTTCCTGCTCCCCAGCCCACCTCACATGCTCAGGTCAGGGGGCTGCCCGGCCTGGCCATGCGTCTGGTTTCAGCCTCCAAACAAAGGGAGGCGTTGCGTCAGTTTTGCTCCCTCGCGTAGCCTCAGCATCTAGCAAGGGCCTTCTCCTCAGAGGAAGGTGGCTTTTCCGTGTCTCACCGGGACCCAGTGTGACCCCCACAGTGTGACCCTTAGAGGCCCTCGGCAAATGTCGGCTGAATGAGTGGGTGAATGGGAGCCCCTACTCTGTGCCAGGCAGAATGGGACAGTGGAGGCAAACCGGGCAGAGGAGGTGTGCAGGGAGACTGGTAGCTGAGTAACTGGAAGGAGGGAAGGATGGACAGAAGGGTGGGTGGACGGACAGACGCGTGGGTGGTGGACAGGTGGATGGACGGTGGCTGGGTGATGGGTGGGTGGATGGATGGACGGACGGACGGTTGGGCGGACCAGCGGATGGGTGAGACAGATGTGCACAGAAGGACAGATGGGTAGACAGATGTGTGGCCAGGTGGGAGGACGGTGGGGACGGATGGACAGAGCAGAGGTCCGTCCGTCGGTGAAGGAGGAAGCTTCGCGCAGAATAGTTGTGTTCTGACGCTGAAGGCAAAAGCGGCGGAGGAGGAAAGGATCCCTGGGTCCAAACCAGCCCAAACCAGACAGGCTTTCTCACCCCCGCCAGCCGCCCCTCCCACCGCCCTCCCTGCCGTTCTCTCGTCTGTCTCCCAGCCAGCTCAGCCCCGGTAGGACTGGCGCGATGGGCGGACCAGTCGGCCCCACTGACCCTCCACCCAAGTGCTCTGTCCCCACCTCCAGAGCCGGTGGGGCAGCCCCCCAAGAGCCAGCTGTGACCACAGCGTCAGGCCACTGGGGGACACGAGAGCCCGAAAGGCAAAGGCACTCCCGGACCTCCCTGACCGGGGAATGAGGTGCGGGGAACCAGCTGCAGCCGCTGCCCTTCCCGGCCGTGAGCTCAGGCGGCCACAGATGCCGCCAGCCTGCCCGAGCCGGCTTCTGCCTCCTGCCGCCTGCATAGGTGTCTCCAGCAGTGAGTCCCCAGGAAGGATCCAGAGCGCCTGGGTCCTCAGGGCTGCGTCCACATGGGTCTGCACGTCGTGGACAGACCGGGGTCAGGAGGCCACCCACTCCGGAGACCCCCTGCTTCGTCTGCACTCACCATCCACCCGGGTCTGCCCCTGAGGCTCAGCAACTCGTCCCGTGGCTCTTTCCTCTTTTCCAGATGAAACCATACTCCTGGCAAAAACAATGAAAACGATGTTTATGTTTAGGAAGAAAAGCGGCTGGGCAGAGCGCTCCTGTGTTTCCCAACTTGTCCGGGGGGTGGGGCGGGGGCCTTCGCTATTTCTATCCAAATCATCACCGTGGGGCTCGGTCACAAAACCCAGGGAGCAAGTTCAGAGTCAGAGTGCCAAACAGACCTAGGCCCCGGAGCCCTGGACGCGGGGGGAGGGGAGGAGGGTCAGCCCCCTCGGCCCCTGGGCAGACGTGGAGGAAGGCCGGCCCTGCAGGCCTGCACACACGCAGCCCCCGAGACCTCCTACTTTCCAGTCACCCCAGCAAACCCCAGAGGGCTCTCTCCACCCACCCCCCAGCGCCCTGGATGGCCTACAGGGACAGGGGCCCCTCAGCGAGGCCTGGGGAGAGCTCAGATCCCATGGACCCATGTTTGGGCAGGTCCCCTGCCCCGCCCCACTGCCCCCCTCTGCTGGGATGCCTGGGTGAGGTGCTTCTGAGCCAGGGACCAGCATCCCTTCCCGGGGCTCTGCCCTGGGACTTGTGTGTGCGTCTGTTGTCTGCGCGGGGCCTGCTGGGTGGGCACCAGACGCGGCTGCTCTCACCCCGACCAGACCCCTTGTCCTCACACTGGGCCCCACAGTCAAAGCCACGAGAAATTTGAATTCTCAAGAAAAAAGAAGAGGGAGGGTGAGCAGAGGCCAGGCCGCAGACGCCGGTCCTGCCTGTGCCCTCTAGGCAGCACAGCCGACGCGCGGCCCATCCCGGGGTAGGACGGAGCCTGGGGTGGCGCCTGGGGGAGAGCTCCCCCGGACCTCCAAGCAGCTGTGACGCGGGTCCTCAACAGGGGAAGGAGGGGCCTCTGCCTGGTCACCGCTCCCTGAGTCAGGGCAGGTAGCGTCCGTGCTGTCCCAGTGGCCTGGGAGGCGGGGGCCCAATGACACCCGGGGTCCCGACTGAGTGGCAATGTGACAGCCCGTGGAGACGGCACCCTCAGGCCCCCGCAGACATCCCAAGGGCCTTCTCCCCAGAGGAAGGTGACTTCTCCGTGTCTCACTGAGACCCAGCCGGCAGCAGGGGCTACAGTGCAGGTGGCAGGAGGCTGCCCCCCACATTCCTTACACACCGAGAAGCGACCCAGCCTCAGGAGGCTCGGGGAGGGGTTACTGGTCCCAGCAGTATCTGGAGAGCAAGCCGTCCCTCCTGGCCAGTCTCTCCCCGTGGTCTCTCCTCCTGCCGTGCCCTTGCTCAGTGGACAGCGACAGAGGGGAACCCCATGCTGAGCACCTGGCCAGGCAGGGCCTCGAAGAGAACATACTCATTCTTCACAAGGACTTGTCCAGCCAGAGTCAGAGCCCGAGAGCTCAGAAATCAGGGAGACGGAGAGATCAGACGCGTGTCCCTCTCTGCCTGGCCCACCTCCCAGCAAGGCCTTGGCGAGTGTGATGTCCCCAGCCAGCCCTCGCCAGCCTGGCGTCGACGTGGGACTGAGCCCACCCTCCCACAGGGCCCCACCTGGCACAGACAGCTCGCCCGGCCTCCTCTCCCACGGGCCGGCCGGTCACCGGGGACGCCCGATGGGGAGGCCTCCTGTCCGCAAAGCCTGGCCAGGCTGCCTAGTCTCGGTGCCGGGAGGGCAGGAAGGCCAGCCGCGTGGAGCCCCGGCTCCCGGGCAGGACTTCCTGGGGTGTCCTGTGAGGCCTGGCTCAGTCTGCCGGCCACCTGCGTGTCCCAGGTGGCCCCCAGCTCCCTGGGGTTCCTCGGTCCTGAGCGAGTGTTAGTGGGGTCACCAGGCCAGCTTCAGCAAGACCATCTCTGGGCAGGCAGCTCTCGGCACGGGCAACGGTCACAACTGCGTGGGCCGTCCCCTTCCTGCCCCTGTGCCCTCAAGGCAGAACACAGCCACTGAGAGCCATTCCACAGCCTCTCTGACAGAAGGCTGGGCCACAGTGGGCACAGGACACCTTGAGAGGCCGACGAGGGCCTGAGCAGGTGCAGAGGAGCTGCCTTGGGTCCCTGCCCATCAGGTAATCCTGGGGGCCCACAGCCTCAGGCCGGGGACCACTGTGGTTCCTCCACAAGCTGAGGGGGTGTCCAGGGGCCGTGAGTGGGCCAGGCGGCACCCCGTACTGGCCGAAGCTGCCCTAGCCTCGGTTCCCCTTAGCATGAGGCCCTGGGTGTCCAGGGGCAGGAGGCCACCCCACTGCCGTGGCCACGGAGTTTTCGGATGGAAACTCCGCATAGGGCTGTCGTTGGCTGGTGGGGCAGCTGGGTAGCCTGCCAGAGCCTGCCCGACAGGCTGGGCTCAGCCGTCCCCACCCCCATGTGACCCCCAGATGGTGGTTCCCCCCCAAATTCTAGAAAACTGCTCCTCCTGGCAACTCTGCCCCGGGGTTTAGGGAACTGCCAGCTGCCCCCCAGCCCTGCTCCCTGGAAAACCAGAGGTAGCAGGAACCAGGACAACACCCCCCCCCCCAGTGCCCAGCAGGGTGGACCCCAGTCTATGGGCCTTTCTCCTGGGGCAGTCTGGGGAAGGGCGTGGGAGGGTGCTACCCACTCCCCCAAGTATTCAAACCCTCCTCAGCCCTGCCTGCACATGGGTGCTGGCCACAGGCCACGGAAGCCACCGGAGCCTCCGTGCAGGCCGAGATGAGAGTGGGGCTGGCCTCCCAGGGGTCCTTCACTCTCTCTGCAAATCTCTAGTGAGCCCCCGCTTGAAGAGCACCCTCCCCGCCCCAGGAAGGATGGCAAAGGTGGGCTGACACAAAGGTGAGAAGGCCTTTGTGTCGATGCCACGGGGCAGGGGCGGGGTTGGGTGCTCACTGGGTTGGGGGCATGTGGGAGTGAAGGGGTGGTGGGAACAGGCGGGGTGTGGGGGGCTGGGCCTGCTCTGTGTTAGCAGAGGAAGGAGAAGGGAGCAGCCCAAGGGGCTGGGGCAGGAGTGGGGGCAGGCCTGGATGTGGACTGGAGGGTTGGGTCAGTGGGGTCCCAAGTGGGGCGCAGTGCTGGGGAGAAGCAGGATGTGTGGTGCGGGGTGGGGGGGGGGCGTGCATCACCCTGCGGAGGGTGAGCCCGCGCCGCAGGAGGGGCCGGTCCTAGAGGAGAAAGGGAGAGGCAGGAGGGGCTCACAGGTCACCATGTGGCTTTCCATGGGTGTTGGGGTCTCCGGTGCCCGCACCTGCTAAGGCCCACAGCCCACTCCCCAGCCAGGGCCCTGACAGCGGCCCCAGGACTCGGGCCAAGCCACCGGGGCGGGAAGAGGGGCCTAAAGAAAGCGACTGGGCCCGGGGTGGGGGTGTCCCCCTCGCCCCCCGCAGTGACTCAGGGCCGCATTAGGATCCCTGGGGGGCACAGAGCCCGGGGCCTCTACGGAGCCCCGGGAAGGAGCAGAGTTCCGGCGGCACGGGCGCCTTCCCGCCGGTGCGGAGCAGGGAGGTGGCGGTCCCCCTCGGCTCCCGCATCCCCGGGGCGCGCTCAGGCCCCGTCCCGCCGCGGCTGCAGTTCCCGCCTCCGCCGCCGGGGGCCGCAGGTGAGCTCGGGCTCCCGACACGTAGGCACGTCCGCGGCCCGCCCGCCGCCCGGAGCAGGGACCGGAAGGGTTAACCACGCCCGAGACGCGGGGTCGTGGGGAGGGGGCACTTCCTGCGCCCGGCGCCCCCGCCCCACCCCCCGACCCCGCGCACGCGCCCGGCCCGGCGAACCCCAGCTCCCTGCGCGCCCCCGGCGGCCCTCGCAGGGGCGGGAGAGGGCGGGGCGGGGGGCGGGGGCGTTGGGGGAGGGGCGGCCCGGGGACCCGGGCGCGAGGCTGCGGGAGGGATTCCGACGCGAAGGCGGGCGGGGAGCCGGGGGGAAGTGAAAGCGGGTGGCGGGGCAGCCCCGGGGGCGTCCAGTCGGGCTCCTGCCAGGCGTAAAGGGAAACTGAGGCCGCGCCCGCCCCTTCCCCGTCCCGGCCCCCGGCCCCCGCACCGGGCCCCAGAGAGCGGCTCCGCGGAAGGAAGCGGGGACCGGCCGGCCTGCCCGACCCCAGGGCCGCGCCCTCGCGCTGACCTGGCGGTCCGCGGCCTGGACCCCAGGACCCGGAGCGCCCGCCGTGTGGACGGCCGCAGGGGGCTTGCGGCTCACCCCGCGTCCTGGCCCGGGGGCAAGCAGGGGGACGGCGCGGCCCCCGCCCTGCGCACCCCTCCCCGCGCGCGCTTCCGGCCCCGGCGGAAGGAGCAGGAATCGGGGAGGTTTTGGAACCGGCGCTCCAGTTCCCCGGACGGTTCCAGCCCCGGCCTCCCCCCTGGGGCGGGGGTGCGGAGAGGAGCGTCATCTGCATCTCGCTGGGAGGGGTGGGGGCTGGGGGACCCGGTTTGGGGCAGGAGCCGGCACCCCTCCTCGCTGCCAACTCCAGACCTGGGGTTCCGAGGGCGGGGCGTCTGCTTGCCGACGTGGGTGCTTAGGGGGAGGCTAGACCCGAGATGGCCACGAACCCTGACCTGGGCCCCTGTCCCAGATGACCGCTGCCCTCCTGCCTGGGAATGCAGGTGTCCAAGGAAGGCAGATGGCCCACCAGTGACAGGGGCCAGTGACACCAGCCTGGCCACACCAGCTGCAGCCTGCCCCTGGTCCTAGGGCCTCTGGACAAAACAAAACCCCTTCCCAGCCCCTCCCCAGACCTTGGCCAGTAGTCTCCACAGAACCCAAGCGCCTTTGCGGGGGCTGTTTTTTCTTAGAAACGGGAAATTGGGGGTGTGGGCCACCTCCACAGGGTCAAGGCCCCACCAAGGGCCAGGGAGGGGGACTGGACCCCAGGGGAACTCAGCACCCTGCCCCGCGCCTCCAGCACCCAGTGCCCGAGGGAACCCCGGTGCCTAAAGCAGAGAAGGTCCAGGATATCTTCATCTCCCTGGTGGGGCTGAGCTGGGGGGTTGTGGGAACACGGAGGGAGAGCAGAGGTGGGGGCATGGGGGCCCCGGTGGGCACCCTGTCACTTGCCAGCTTCTGTGCAAGCCGGCCTGCCCTTTGCACTCACACAATTGTGCAGACATCACAGCAGTGTCCACGGTCCACCTGCGTTGCCGAGGGGATCTTCCGTCTTTGCCCGCCCGCCCTTGGGCGCTTTCCTGCCTTCTCTCTCCCACCCCTGCTTGGGCCTTGAGCTAGACTCAGGTGTGTCCTCTGGTAGGGGCCAAGCCCCGATCTGAGGCTCCATCCCTCACAAGGTGCCTACCCCTGGAGGTTTCCAGAGCACGCTTCTGTGGCAGGAGGAGTGACCTGGGTAAGAGCTTGGGCCAAGCTTCCTGCCAGTAAGGGCTCCTGGGCCAGGCTTGGAGCAGGAAGGCCCGACCCCAGCCCTGCCAGACACCTGCCTGGCATGGGCCGCTCCACCTGCCTGTCCCTACCACCTCCTACAGTGGAGCCACCTGCTCCAGGGCTGGGAGCCCCAGCACCCGCGGCCCCCAGCCCCTGGCATGGGTCTGAGCACAGATGGCTGCGCGTGTGAGGCCTGCAAGGCTCACGTCATCACTGCGTGTGGGGAGGGGGTGGGGGGGGGGGGCGGGCAGGCATCCAGGCCCCGAAAGTTCTGCACCCCCGTGCCACGGTTGCCTGGCAGTGGGCAGAGCACCCAGGAGGGCACAGAGCACGGTGGGTCTCCGTGGGTAGGGTCAGGGTCCCCCTCCAAGGCCCTGCTCTTATACCCGTCTGGGGTCAGCACACCTGTTGCTGAGGGCACACTGTCCCTCGGGAACCTCCGGCCCACTTTCCCTATAGGACCCCTGCCTTCCTGCCGGTGGTGGGGACTCAGACTGTGCTGGGCCCCGGCCAGCAGAGTGTGGGTGTGGGACCTTGGGATTCTCAGGAGCCCTCCAGCCTGTCCCTGCCTGGCCAGTGGGGTGGGGGGTGGCCTCTGATGGTACAGGCAGAGAGGGAGGGGGTGTCGGTGGGGAGTGGAGGTAGGTCAGGCTCCAGGTTGGGCAAGCCAGGGAAGGGGCTGCTGGCCACAGCTGGGAGTATGGGTGGGGTGGAGGTTGGGGACCACACTGAGTGCCAGGGGCTGAGCCCACAGTCCTCCCTGGGGGCCCAGGGGAGGATGGGCCGTCCCAGCTGTTACTGTAAATGGGCAGGCGGCTTCCTCTTTCCATGGAGGGCGCGCCTGGCATCCGCCTCCCCAGATAAGGGTACGAGTTCTTGGCCTGCGGTCAGCCCCCCTGACCACAGGGTGCTGGGTGGGGCCTGGGGGGCCAGACTGTGGCTCTGGGGCCAACAGACTGGAAGAGGGGTGGAGATCCCAAGACACAGACGGGCAGGAATGGCTGAGTGCACAGGGGACTGGGGTGGGGCCGGGGCTGCTGGCGGTAGAGGCAGAAGTGAAAGCGGAGGGTGGGGGGAGTGTCACAGGGCAGGCCCAGAAACCAAGGACCTGGGTAGGCGCCCGGGAGCACCCCCTCTGCCCCAGGCTCCCCGTATCCCCGGGGCCTCGGGCAGTGTGGAAAGCAGCACCATCCTCGGAGCAGCCCACGCCCAGAGCCCAGCTCAGGCCAGGGTTCTGGGCAAAAGAGGCCCAGCCGCTGGACAGCCTCGTGGGTCCCTACTGGCGTGGGCAGTCCTGAGCCAGGGGACCCAGAGGTGGGGCAAAGAGGCAGGGCGTGGCCAGGAACACTGGGAAGGGGCTTGACAGCAGGCGGCACCAGTGTCCTGCTGTCCTGCATCAGGGTGCCCAGGGCCCCTGGAAGACTGATTTACTTGTGAGAGAGGCTGCAGAGGGAGGGATAAGGGAGGTGGACAGCAACAATCTCAAGCAGACTCCCCCACTCAGCACGGAGCCTGGACAGACATATGGACGTGGGTCTCCATCCCCCCACCCAAGAGGCCGTGACCTGAGCGAAAATCACAAATCGGACACTTAACAGTCTGAGCCACCAGGGTGCCCCAACCCAGGGGCCTTTAAAGTTAAATTCATACCCAAAAGTGAACCCGGAGTTGGAGCCCCAGCCCCGGGGAGGTACTGGCTGGCGTCTGTGCTTCTGAGGCGGCCACCAGCCCAGCTCCAAGGCCCCGCGTGGGCTGAGCACCACACTGGCCACGAGGTGCCCCCCATGGCCTGCACTGGGCCTGCCACCCTGGGGAAGCCCCCTTCTCCAACCCGCATGGGCCTCTTGCCCTCCTCTGGGACTGCCTCTCCCCTCCTGTCTCTCCCCTCCCACCAGCCTCATTCCTCCCACATTCGGGGCCTGGAGCAGCCCGTGGACCTTCGCCCTGGAGCCAGTGGGGAGCCGAGAGCCTGTGGGCCCTGAGCAGCGCAGCAGGAGATGCTCTTCGGAAGGTCGAGGCCTGGCAGCAGCGCAGGGACACCCGTCTGCCAGGCCCCAGGGAGGGGACATCAGTGGCTGCATTGATACCCTGTGGGAATGGCAGGTCTGGACAAGTCCGTGGGGTCACATGAGGACCTGTCGCCCATCCAGGTGGGCTTGTTGTGAGGCTGAGAAAGGGGCAAGTGTTTGGCATGGGGCACAGGTAGGGCCTTGGCTGCCCGCCGCTGCCGCCCTCGGCTCCCACCCAGGGCCACTGGGGAGACCCCAGAGGACAGCGAGGAGCAGCCCTCGCAACAGAGCGCCACACGGTGCCCTGGACATTGGGCAGATGTCGTCATGGGGGGCCCACACCCTAGGTGTCCAGCCCTGCCCGGGAAGGAGGGCACTCAGATTCTGGCCGATGGTCCCATGGCTTCACAACAGGAAGTCAGGCCAAGGTGACACCCAGGTGATGGGGGATTGGGCTCCGCTCTTGGGGCTGAGCCCCACTATGTAAGCGTGTGGTCCACACCTGCAGGCCCAGGACCCCAGGCAGGGCCCCGGGGCCCCATAAGCAGTAGGAGGGGGCAGGGGCCTGGGGCTTGTAAACCATCCACCTTCCCTCATCACCTGCCCCCCAACCCAAGCTCTATCAGATCCTGGGTGGCCTCCCACGAGGGGCTGGGATCTTGACCTTGGGGAGCCTGTGGACGGACATGGAGGTTCTTCCTCCTGGTCCCCACTGTCCACGCTCCAGGTCCGGCCTGGATAGGAGCCTGGAGCTCCGGCAGAGTGGGCTTCCCCCGGCTGCCTGGGTGCGGCTATCCAAAGCCCGGTGGACTCGGTCCCCCTTCCTGGGACTCCCGAGGACTGCTGGGGCTGCATGTGCAGCAGCCAGGGCTGGGCACTGGGGCTTCCCACCACCCAGTTCTCCAAGTGACCCCCGTATGACCTTGGAAGGGCTCCACTGGAGCCGGGAATTGGGACACCGGCAGCCACAGGGACCCGGGAGAGGTGGCAGCAAAGGGTTCCCAGCACCCAGCACGGCCAGAGTCCCCAAGCTTCTCCCTCAGGCCAGCACGCTGGGGCCCAGGGCTCTCAGGCCCGGGGGGGGAGCTGGCCATCTGCCCCGGCACGGGGGGGGGGGGGGGGCCGCGGCAGGCCTCCAGCCCCCCGCACAGTCCCCTCCAGCTGATATCTGTGGGCCACAGCCAGGTGGGACCTAGAGAGACAGACAGCACCCCAGCCAGGGCGCTGCCCACCCAAGCCCCATGTCACTCAGGGTCGATGGAGACCGAAGGTCCGCACAGTCTGACAGGCAGACGGACACCCCCGCCCCCACCCTGGGCTCGGGCCCAGATGGTGACCCGGGCTGGGGGGAGCGTGGGGGGCCCAAGCATGGCTGTCTGCAGCGCACTCTCCAAGTCCTTTATTGTACAAGGTCATCTGTTGGGGGAGGGGCGCCAAGGGACTGCGGCACACAGCAAAGTACGTAAATAAGCAAGCTCTCTCCGTGTTCGTCTTCAATCAGGCATTTATAAACAAGAAAGCATACATTAATTACATAAAAATAGTTTTCGATAGTAGAGTAAGTCATCATGTCGTCATTAGCAGCAGCAGAGGGGACGCGGACAGCGGTGCAGACGCTCCTGGCGGGTAGAAAGGTAGAGCTGTGGGGTTTTTTTTTTTTTCCTTAATTGAAAAAAAATGTCGCTTGCGACTCCTGACTTAAAGCAAGAACAAGACGGCCGCTCGAGCCTGGTGGACGCGGTGGGTGGGCAGGGGCGGGGAGGACGGAGCCCGGGGGCTGGCAGGGGGTCCGTCCCCTCGGGCAGGGGAGCTGTTCTTCCTCAGTTAAAAACAAGACAACTACCAGGTAAGAAAAGAGTTTCTGAAAAAGGAACCACCGTACACGCATGTGATACAACAGTGTTGGGAACAGTATTTACAGGGACCGTCTGTACATGGGGCTAGTCCGTACGAAAAGCAGGATATTACGTGTGTGAGTTAGCTGCTCCAAAGATATGAATGTTATTGCTGTTGTTTTTCCCTTCGTTAAAAATCCTCTTTCAGCGTAGAAATAATGAGTGACTAAACTGAACACACAATCATCCAGATAATGGTGGGTGTTACACACAGGAGAGTCTACAGCCGACTAGATAGATCCCTCTTCTCCCTTCTGCAGAGAAACCAAACGGCAGCTGCGCCAACCAAAGCCGGGTCTCGGGCCCCTCAGCCCGGCCCCCAGAGGACGGGAGTGGCCAGAACTCGCCGATGCCCCCACCCCTCAGCACCCCTCCACCCAGGGAGCTGCCCAAGAGGGCTCGAGCTGCTGGTGACCGGGGAGCCCGGGACAACCAGTCCCCGCCACCCCCAGGCAGCCGTGGCACGCCCAGCTCTTCCCGACCTTCCGGGATGAAGCTGGCACAGGGAGGTGTGGACCCAGCAGAGAGCCTCCGAGAAGCTCACCGCCCTCCGGGACCCCAAACTCCCAAACCGAAAAGTGAGTGGGAGGCCCTGGGCGGCAGGCCCCAGGGGCCCTTTGATCTCTCTGGACTTTCAGACTTGGCACCAGAGCACAGCCAGCCAGAAGCACAGGGCACAAGCGCTTAGACCTCTGCCCCGGCGAAATCACGTAGTTTCTCTTGAAGAAAAGACTGAAAACACACAACTCTGGAAAAACAAGGCTGAGCACGGCACTGTGAGTGTGGCATAGCACGAGCAGCCCCTTCTGGGGCCGGTAATAATGCCCATGGACGGGTGCACACGCGGCAGAGCGCTACCGTCCCATGCATACAGATCTCGTAACTGCAAAATAAAGAAAAAAAAAAAAAAAAAAAACCCAAACCAACGCTGCATATATATGATGTCCCTTTTGCATTGCACTTTAGAAGGGGGGGTCCAGCAGCACCTGCGCCCCTCCCCCCCCAAGTAAACCACGGGCGGGAACCCTGCAGATGACGCGGTCACCAAGCCTCTGTTGTCGCCGCGGCAGGCGGCGCCGGTCTTGGGCTGGCGGTCTGGTCTCTACCTCCGTCTGTGCTCACAGCTGCCTCGGTGTTAGAATGGGGTCAGGCGAGGAATTCTGGTAAGATCTTTCTCGTGTACATAAATACCGTAATTTCAGGATGGGGAAGCCGCCTCTCGTCCACTGGGAGATCATTTTTCAAGCTTGGGCATAAAAAACCTTATACAATTTGCATGAACAGTTGAGAGTAAACGAGATTATTTGGAATAAATGCAAGGAACTTATTCTGATAGTGGCAGATTCAGTTGCTATTGAAGACAAGTATCTCGGGGGTAAAAAGACAAGTCAGGGTTTGCTGTACAAGATGCTGGAAGGCACAGAACTACCCCCCGAAGTTCAGTTTTTGCATTTTCGTTTTGTGATTCCCTTGTTCAACCAAGCACCAGAGGGGGTTTCTAACACTCGAGCACTTAGAATGTGCACTGCTCTATAAACGGGTTCGCAATATTTGAAAAGTAAAAACCTCCGTTAACTGGGGAATAAAAAGAGAAGGGAAGATTTTTGACAAAGTGCAGTTCTAAATATACGTTTAAATGAACAAACAAAAAAAAATAGTGAAGTAATGCTGTTTTGTTCCAACGCTGCCGCCTCAGTCCGACGCAACAGGAGCGGCCCGGGGAGGGCAGCCGAGGCGGCGTGGGCCTGGCACTGCCCCACCTCCACCCCCCAGGACCGCCAGGCAGCCGGGCAGGAGGAGGTGGTGGCGGCCCGGCTCTCAGCGCCCTCCCCGCTCTTCCCAGCGGCAGCACAGGAAGCCCGGGTCCTCGTCGCTGAAAAAATAGACTCTGGAGAAAACCCTCTGTCCCGGGGCCGCCGCGGACGAGCTGCAATGGCTTGGCGGGGCGGGGCGGCCGCACCCCGGCTCCCTTAGCAGGTCCTCGCATGGCGTCACGTGTTGCTGGGGCTTTTAAAAGTTAGTCATTAAAAAACCTGTTGATTTTTCTGAGTATCAAGTCTTCTTATTGGTTTTAAATAGCTTATAACAAAAATGTAAATGTTAGAACGTTCCGGCAAGCACAGGGCCGCTGCCGGCGCGGACTCGGCACGGACCCGGCCCGGCAGCAGCTGGGAACCCGCTTGCACACGTGAACTTGGCCAGTAGAAAATTCTGCAGTGGATCCAAAAGTGTGTGGTTCCAAACACTCGCTTGGTTATAGGCACAGTAAGACGTTGTGCTGTGTGGCCGCGGGGCCGGCCCACCGGCGCGCAGAGCCCCCAGCCCCGGCCGGCTCGGGCCGCCCGCCCACCCGCTCCCTGCGGCGCCCGCCCCGCGGCGGCAGACGGTGGGGTGCGCTAGGGCTCCGGCTCGGCCGTGCTCTCGGCGGCCTCGGGGCGGGGCCGCGGCCACAGCTGCTCCCGTAGCTCCTTCACCACCTTCTCCAGGTGCTCCCGTGCCTCGCGCTCCCGCAGCAGGTCGGCTCGCAGCTGCTCACGGTCCGCCTCCGCCTGCTGCAGCTTCACCTGCAGGTCCTCGATCTGAAAGGGATGCGGGCGTCAGCGGCACCGCCCCCCGCCCCCGCCCGGCCCCCTTCCTGCGTGGGAGCTGCACAAGGGAGGCAGTGACAGGGGCCCAACAGCCTGACCCCAGTGCGGACGCGGCACACAGAGCCCCCGGCGGGTGGGCAACGACGCGAACCCTAAGAGCATCGGCCCGGGGTGGGGGGGGTACCCTGCTGACCCCCCGAGGCCAGGCCCAAGGAGGGGGGCCGCAGGGCCCACTGCCCCCCTACCTGGGACTCCTGGCAGCCAGGACGGCCGGTCAGGCGGTGCAGACTCTCAGAAGCGCCCACGGTGGGCAGCCTGCAGCCCTGGCCCCAGGACAAAAGAGTTGGGGCTGCCTGGGGGCCCCCTGCACCCCTGGGGCCAGCTTGGAGCCGACTCCTCAAGCAAAATCCCCAAGGAAGGGCCTGGTCTGGAGGGAAAGAGCCACAAGGAACTCCCACACGGTGGCCCCGACCGACCGGAGGACCGCCTCTCGGTGGAGGACCAACGCCGGCAGCCCAGATAAGGGCCCCTCCCCTGGCCTCCCGAGCCGGCAGTGGGTCCCGCGGGTGCCAAGAGAACACCGGCCGCTTCCCGCCCGGGACCCGGGAGCCGCTCCACAGTGGCAGCCAACAGGGGCGCTCTGTGGCCTCGCCGCTGGGCACCTGCCTCCCAGGTGGCGCCACAGATACCCGCCACGAGGCCCCCCACCCGTACCTGGGCCGAGTACTTGGCGCGCAGGCGGCCGGCCTCGCAGCCCTTGTCGCACACCCGCACCTGGCGCGCCTGCTCCAGCTCCCGCTTGAGGCGCAGGCGGGACTCGTTGGCCTCCCGCATCTTCTTCTCGTTCTCAGCACGCAGACGCTCGATCTCCTTCCGCAGGTTGCGCTTGGCCTCCGTGGCCTCCCGCAGCTTCTCCTTCTTGGCCACGCGCAGAAACTCCAGCTCCTGGAGAGCGGGCGGCACACACAGTGGGCCAGGGGCCGGGGGGGGGGGGGGGGCGTCCCCTTGCTGCCCCGGCCTTCCCGTCCCCATGGGGTCCCAGCGCACTCCAGCCTGCGGTCTGAGCACACAGCCGCGGCGGGCAAGCTTCTGCCGGGCTCCCAGAGCCGCAGGGGTCCCCCCAGGCAGGGCCGGGCCCCCGATGCACAGCCGCGCTCCCGGGCGTGGGCACGTGCAGTCACGCCTCCACCCAGAACCAGGGAGAAAGCGTTCTGAGCGAGTGCCTGACACAGACACATCTGAAATCCTGGGGCTCTCGGGAGCCGTGTGTGCGAGGAGCCCCTGTGTGAAGCTGCCAGACGCCAGCCGTGGAGGTGTGAACTCAGCGGGCACCGGGGGGGCCTCCTGCAGGGCCGCAGAGCCCGAGGGTGAAGGCCTGCCCTCCCCAAGCCACGGGCTCTGCGGGGAACAGGCCCAGAGGACACGACAAGCTGAGGACCTGGGGGCCGGGCGCTACCGAGGTGGGAGGCGGATGCGGGCGGGGCCCAGACACCCCGGCCTGCAGTCCGTGCTGCACGAGGAAGCAGCCACGTCTGCGGAGTCAGCTCGGAGCCAGCGTGTGTGCACAGGCCACGCGCTTGTGCCCGGAGCCACCTGGTCCGGCCGCCACACTCCCCACAGAGGAACCTGCCGCATCCGCCTCCGACAGCCCCGCATGTGCACAAGGGACCCCGGGGGCCGCGGCCCGCGCTCACCCAGGAGGCGCACCAGCCCTCGGCGTGCCACCGCACGGGGCTCCTGGCCGAGAGCAGCCCAGCCTGTGCTGCCCCACGGACAGGCCGGCGGTGGGGGCGGGGGCGGAGCCTCACCTGGTGGAGGCCGCGCTTGGCCTGCAGGGCCGCGCTCAGCTTCTCCTCCTGCTTCACGCGCATCTTCACCACCTCATGCAGGAACTTCTCTTTGGCTTCCTTGGTGTCCAGGCCGCCCTCCAGGGCCTGCCGCAGGTGCTCCAACTCGGCCTCCAGGCCACCGCTCGCGGGGTCGGCAGGGGCCACAGCCTCAGGGGCGGCAGGGGCGGTGGGTGGGGCGTGCACGCCGGGGGAGCTCAGGTCCTTGGCGGAGCTGGATGAGGTAAGGGACGGGGAGGAGAGCGAGGACAGGGAGGAGGTGACTGCGGAAACACAGACGGAAGCGGAGGTCACCAGGGTGCCCGGCACGTGGCCGTGCGGCACCGTGCCTGGGGCAGGCGAGGACCCCGAGTCACACGTACATTCCTCCCTGCTCTCCACTTCCACCTCGGCCTCCGAGTCCTTGTCATCCTCTGGGGCGGCCACAGCCACGGGCGCCGGCGTCTCTGGGGCTCCAGGGGTGTCCACGGTCAGCTTCCGCTTCCGTGGCTGGAGGCAGGTGGCCAGAGGCTCGGGGGCCCGGGAGACAACGGTGGTGCACGGTGGGCTGCTCACGACCTTCTGCTGGGCCGGTGGTGCCAGGGCCACGTTGGGGGCTACACCCGTTTCGAAGCTCTTGTACGAGTAAAAGCTGCAGGGTATGGGGGGGCGTTGGGGCCACAGGCATCTGCTCCCCACCCCAAGTCCCCCATCCCACCATGGCCAGCACGTGAAAACTCCTTGTGGGACCCGCCCCCGGAGAGTGCGAAGGAGGAGATGCAAGCCAGTGGCCGTAGCCCGACCCTGTCTAAGGGACCAGCACGGTGGTGACTGCCTGTGGCCCCCCTCCCAGACTGCTTCCAGGCCCATGCGGCCCCATGTGCAGGCACTCACAGTAGGCCTGCAGGACAGAGAGCCTCTGGGCCAGCACAAGGCGGCTTGCGGGTGGAACAAACACCGCAGGACTCCAGGCCCTCCATTCCCCCTGCACTGAGCCACCAAAGGAGCGCCCAAAAGGGGGGAAGCCCGTCTCGAGATGCACAGAGCAACAGCCTTTCTTGGATCGTGTCCACTTTGAGAAAGACCTTAGGCGGCTCCTGGCCCAGCAGGTGCTTACAGACACCCAGGTGGCAGAGCCCAAGCCCGGCCCCCGTGTCCTCACTGCCTGCTGGCATCGAGGGCGCTCACCTGTCACGAATCAGGGCCGGGAGATGCGGGGAGAGCTCTTTGTCACTTGCGGACACTGCTGGGGACCAGGGTCGGAAAGCGGAGAGGCGCTGGCGAGGGTGAACACAGCCAAGGCTCTGCAGGAAGAGAGGCACCGGGCGTCAGAGGTCATCAGAGGCTGGGGTGCGGACCCCTGTGGCACTCCCCTTCCCCCCTCCATCCCCTGCCCCGCACCACCTTGCTGGAAGAGCTGGCCAGGGTCCGCAGCCAGCCGGACTGTTTGTCCTTCTCAGAAGATGTAGGGAGTTGGGCGGAGGCGTCATCTGTCTTCCGGATGGAGGCTGGGGGCTCGGAGGAGACCTGTGAGAGACATGAAAATTGTTGGTGCCTCTAGCTCTGGGCAGGGTCTCCCAGCCAGCAGACTCGACCGTGCACAAGGCGTTAACAGTGACATGCAGACCCGGCCCCCAGCAAGGGACAAGTTGCACCCCTGCGTGCCCTGTGCGGCTGCCACGCTGGGACCTCACCCCACAGCTGCAGAATGCTCAGGGGAGGGCGCCCAGGCAGAGCTCCGAGCAGGACCTCAAGGGGACAGTGCTCCCCTCCCTGCCATAGCCTTGTCTGCGCACTGCCAACTTGGTGCCCACAGAGCTGACGGGAGCCTCGGACTCTGGCCTCTTGCTGCAGTCCTGCCTGGATGGGGAGGGGGGAGCCCGGTGGGCGGGCTCACTGGCCAAGTGTGGGGCCCTCCATTGTGGGGGGTCACCCAGGGCCCCAGAGTTCTGGGTTCCACCAAGCAGAACAGACAACTTGCTGTCAGCCAGAGCGGCCATCTGGCAAGACCCCAGGAGAAAGGTGTGACAACCCTCCACCACGTTCCCGCGGTTTCAGGACAGAGGCCACGCTCATTTTCTCCTCGTGCCTCACAAAGCTGCCTCCAGCCTCCCAGGGGCCCCAGGTTGTGTGTCTGCCGGATGCTGTGGTCAGAGTGGCTTCCAGCACCGGTGTCAGGAGGACAAACGCCCCCATCCTGATGGCGCAGGATCCCAAGGAGGACAGGGCCTCTGCCTGAAAAAACGGAGCCGTCTGTGGAAGATGGACAATGCCCCACGCCCAGGGCAGCTGCACCGGGGCCACACGCAGCCAGCACCCGCCTAGGGCCAGGGGCCAACAGGACAATGCGCTGTTGCTCTCCCAGGTCTAAACTCAGGAGGAGAGAGCAGAACTGGGGGGCGCTCTGCTGGCAGTCGGGGAGCCTTGGAGGGGAGACCACTGATGGGGGGAGGGGAGAAGGGCTCCTCCCACCTCCAGAACACTTAGAGAAGACACTGTGTCATAAACCTGGCCCCTTGGGGGGACATGGGCTTCCCGGGAGGGGGAAGAGGGCAGGGAGGCAAGTGGTCCATGGAGATACCCTGCTTACCAGGGCCATCGTCACCAAATACTGGCGGGACCCTGGGCAGAGGGCCAAACCAAGCCCCTCACACGCCCGTATGCACGCATGCACCTGACAGCCCTGCTCAGGGGACAAACATGCAGGGCGAGGACGACTCCGGGGACACAGGAAGCCTTGGGTCCCAGGGAGTAAATACTAGGACCTCGGACCCTGTGCAGGGACGCATTGGCCTTTGTCCTCACAGAGAAGCAGCTGCCTGAGGCCTGAGGCCCGAGGCCCAAGGCCCGAGGCCCACTGCTCAGAGGCCCACGCTGCGCTCTGCGGAGGTGCTCCAGAGTAGAGCCCACAGACGACTGTGGACGGTCTGCTCAGACACGAAACAATCATTCGGGAAATAAAGACCCGTTTGTTGGTGCTTTTTAGGGGAAAGAGCCGCGGTGACGTCTGTCTGTGCGGCCTGGACACCTCCTGCCGCCTGCGAGCGGGTGGCCGGGGCGGGCAACGGGCGGAGCTTCCTGTCTGAGCAGATAGGAAGCAGGGAGGAGAGGAAACAAGCCCAGTTCTCACCGAGAGAAAAGCCACAGGCTTGGCACCAGTGCCCGCAGGTTCTAGAAGCCTCAGGGAGACTCCTGGGGGGTGCATAGGACTCAGGCTATAGGGCCACCCCCTGCCCCGCACCCACAGGCCACAGCCCCATCTGTCTGCAGGAGGAGTGAGGCAGGCGCAGGGGGGGTGTGGACTCCCACTCAGGGGCCTGGCCTGCGAGCACCGAGCAACAAACCGAGCCCGGGAGCTCTGGAAAAAGGGCCTGAGCCTCCCCCGCCCCACCCACTCCCCCCAAGCTTGTCAACCCTAGGATGGGGACGTGTCTTCAGGTAGGAAAAACCCCAAAAGCAGGACCTTCTATGAACGTGAGAGAGCAGCAGGAAGGGGCCAGAAGGGAGCCTCGCCAGGACATGGACACTGGCCCTGAGGGAGGGCTGCTGCTCCCTCTCCCGAGAGCGACCTAGAGCCCCAGCAGCCTGTGCTTCTCCAGGCCTGGAAGGCCGCCGTCCCTAAAAGGGCCCACGTGAGCCCCCGCAACAGCCCACGGGATCCCCATTCCACAAGAGGTCAGCGAGCAGGTAAGGACAGTCACTTCTGCTTCCTGACCCTTCTCAAGGTCTCCAAGCCGGATCACGGGGGCCCACAACCCTCACGGAGGGAGCAGGCTCCTGGGCCCGGGACTCAGCTGGGGCACCGAGACTAGGGCCACGGCAAGCCCACTCCCCCGAGCCTCGGGCTGAGCCTGCCGAGGGTCCCGCAGAGCGTGGACGGGCTACCGCGGCCGGCCACGGCACAGCCCGCGGACACCCGCCCA
Organism: Lontra canadensis; assembly: GCF_010015895.1. Taxonomy (NCBI): domain Eukaryota; kingdom Metazoa; phylum Chordata; class Mammalia; order Carnivora; family Mustelidae; genus Lontra; species Lontra canadensis. The sequence continues at coordinate 1,056,401 of NW_022631019.1, read as the reverse complement.
CAGGACTCCGGGCAGAGCACTGCCCCACACGGGGCCGAGAGCACGTGCCAGGACACCTGAGTGTGTCCCCACGCAGCACACGTGCAGCCGCCAGGACCCCGGGCCTACCACGGAGCAGCCACTCGGCTGGGCGTGGACGGCACGACGTCCCTGTTGCCCTGCTGTGCGAAGCACCCAGGCGCCCACAGACACGTGAATGGACAGGGAAGACGGGGTCTGCACGCAGGGGAATACTGCTCGGCCGTCAAAAAGAATGAAATCCTGCCACTTACAACCCCGTGCATGGAACCAGCGGCATTGCACTCAGTGACATCAGTCAGAGAAAGACAATGACCCTCTGACCTCACCCACACCGGAATCTAAGAAACCAAACAGAGGATGGGGGGGGGAGGGAAAAATAAAACCAGATGAAAGCAGAGAGGGAGGACGACGGGCGGTGGGGACTCTTCACTGAGAGACTCTTAACTCTCGGAAAACAGCGCTAGGGGAGGGCGGGGCGGGGCCGCTGGGGGATGGGCAGTCGGGAGGCCGGGATGAGCCCTGCGCGCCCCTCGGGCTGGTGCATCACTGACCTTCGATTCTGAAACCAAGAACGGCTGTATGTTACATCACTGAATTTTAAATTAAAAACACAATGCAACAAAACAAAACAAAAACTGTGGTTACCAGGAGCTGAAGGGAGGTGGGAAAGGGAAGTTATTGTTTAATGGCTACAGAGTTTCAGTTTGACAAGATGAAAAAAACTCAACAGGCAGATGGAAGCAAGGCTGCAGGGACTGGACGGGCCGGGCGCCGCCGCAGCGCACCCTGCAGTGTTTAAGATGCTACATGTTACCTTGTCTATGTTTCACCACAATTTTTTAAAAACAAATGCTATTTTTAAAAGAAAAAAAAAAAAAAAGCTGTCTGGAGAGCACGCAGGCAGGCACCCGGACCCTCCAGCAGCTATGTGTGCTGCACAGAGAGGACGCCCCGTGATGGGGTTCTGCACACCCTGTCCAGGGGCCTCTGTAGGTTTACGAGGATTTGGGGGCATGACCTCAGAGTGACTTGACTATGTGACCCTTTTGTCGGGCCGGGCTGTGGGGTCCAATCTGTCAGAGGCTCCAGCAGGCACAGGGGAGTGGGGAGCAGAATGGTGCTGGGGCAGCGCAGGGGGCGCAGGGCGGTGCTGGGGCAGCTTCTAGCATCAGCCCTGGGGCCTCATGCTCACAAAGGCCATATTTCATTCCATGCCTGAGCCCCAAACGCACAGAAGGACAGCCTCTGCCAAGGCCCAGAAGCAGGGCAGGGCAGAAGGAGGGCTCCAGGCTCCGAGACCAGCGGCCCTTGGATTTCTGAGCCCCTTCCCCCACTCTGCTGAGAACCCCACGTTCCAGCAGCAGGGCGGCAGGCCTGGGTGTGGGCCCTGACCTGGCATCTGGGAGCCCCTAGATGCAAGACTCCTGCGAGAGAGGCCACTGGCAGTACCCCACGTGTTCTCAGGGAATGAGCTCATTACCACCTGCCTCCCAAGACTGGCCTGGGGTGAACCCAGGATCGGTCCCCAGGGCCTGCCCTGTCCCCCTTCCTGTGCACCACCCCGGACATCTTCAAAGAGAAAGAACAACTGTACATGGGGGACATAGCGGAGAGAGAAAAGACATTGCAGATGCTGCTGGCACCGGCCTGAAGTCCAAGATCAGAGCCGCTGTCCGTGCGGAGCTCTGGCTGCCACAGCAGACACGACCCTTGGCTCAGGTACCGATTCTGCGGTGACCCTGGCGGTGAAGAGGGCCAGCTCCCACCCAACTGCCAGGACAGCCAGAGGCCGGCTGGGCACAGCCACGTGCCATGCACCCAGACGGCCCGGGGTAGGGACAGCCAACCACGAGGACAGACCGCACCCACAGAGCCCAGGTCGAGAGAGCAAGGCCAGGCCAGTGCGCACCGCACATGAACAGACGTGCCAGGCCCCGCGTGCGCACAGAGCCAGCGCTACCAGGGCCGTGGCGCCAGAACCGAGCTCATGCGGGCGGTACAGTCCCTGAGCTGCTGACCCGCAGGAGAAAGACGTCCCTTTATGTCGGTCGGAATCAAGTCACCTTCTCCACCCAGGTCCACGGACCCCAAACTTTATCTATGCGCACTTGGGGGATATGGGGCCCTCGGCTGAGAATCTGATTGTGACGGTCCAAAGACTCTGCCTGTGATGAGAACCAGGGCCACAGACGCTGAGAATCAGACCCACAGCCCTGGTGCGCCCACAGGGAGCCAGTGTCCAACAGCAAACACGTCTGTGGAGGGCAGGCCAGCAGCCTCAGCACGCCTCCGGCTCCCTCCGCCTTCTCTGAGACGCCCCCAGCGGGTCCTTCTCTCCCCATGCCCTGTCTGGACACCGCTGGCATGTGGTGCCAGGCCACGGCACACTCGGAGCTCAGCTGTGTGGGTCGCTCTCAGCCACAAAGGCCACAGGCACCCGGGAGTGCACGTACAACCCCCCTCCCACCCCTGCCGGCCGGAGCAGATGGGGACTGCGTTGGTTTTGTTTTCCTACGACACTAAGGTGCTCCACCCACTCTGGCCCCGTGGACCAAGGCCAAGGACACATGCTGCCCCGGGTGCCACATGGCGGGGCTGACATCCACCGCCACCAAGTCCCTCTGACCCAAAAGCACTGGGCACTGAGGCCAAAGGAACAGGAGAGTGTGTCTGCCCAGCAGACGCCTGGGTGCTGGCCGGGAGTGCAGACCTGGGCAGAAGACCAGCCTCCTCACTATGGCCAGCCACCGTGTGGACGTCCGTGCACCCAGAGCTTCAGATCCCCACCCACAGCTGGCAAAGCCGGGGGCCGGATATCCCGCCAGAAGAAAAGACTCCCGGGTCCCAGAGCCCGCAGCAGCTGGGCCGGGGCTGGGAACCAGGGAGGCACTGGACAGCGAGCGATCCGCCTCCTCCCGCAACAGCAGGCCCAGGTGAGGGTCAGGGAGAGCCCCTGTGGCGAGAAGGCCTCCCGGGTGGTGTGAGCTCAAGCAGCAGCGGCCCGGTCTGGGTGGGCCCCCAGGCCGCCCCAGCACAAGCTGATGACAACAGTCACAGGCCTCAGCCGAATGCCAGGGCAGAGAGCATCAGCAGGAAGCACTCGAGGCCCTCTTCTGCCCAACGTACAGGTGGCCTGGGGCTGAATTCTGGTCAATTCCTCGGGGATCAGGAAAGAGAATTTGGAGGTCACAGGTGGGACAAAGAGCAGAATCCCAGGAATCCCAGCTCACTGGGGGCCAGACCTCTGCCAAGGGTCCCAGGAGGACAAAGGACCAATGCCCAGACCCAGGAGAGGCTCCCCAGGACTTAGGAGCACACACGCCCCTTTCAGACGTCACGGTGGGGATGGACTTAGCAGATCCCGTAACCATGCGGGGCTCTGGACCGCACCCAGACGGTATGTCGTTCGCAGCTCAGCAGGCGTGGCCAGGGGTGACCCTACGACAGACTGAGCCTGGTCTATAGGTCTCCACTGACCACCGACCGCAGGCTGACCATTCGGTACTCGAGGGGCCGAGAGCCTGGCAGCAGGGCCCCTCCTTGCTGTGGCCTCAGCCCCAGTCCCTCACAGGCCCATGAAGGGAAGCCACAGAGAGGCCACCCGGGAGAGTGGGAGCAGACCCCACCACTTTGTCCACTGGGGGCTCCCAAGGCAGGGACAGTCCCTCTGGGCAGGGCCCAGCGGCTGGGCCTCCCTCAGCCTTGGTTCTCCACACTGTGCTCACCAACCCAGCTGTTAACGCCTAGTTACTAATTAATTACTAATTAGACGCAAACAACAGGTCCTAGACCGAAGCCCCTTTCCCTCTCACCGCCGGTGTGGTGCTGATGGTCCCCGCTTCGAACCTCCCCGACACAGGGTCTGAGCCAAACTTTACGGAGGGAGTCTGTATACCCCAAATCAAACAAAACACTGCCCCACGCCTGCCTCCACCGCCACCCAGTGTCCCCCGAGGGGTCCCGCTGCCCTGGGGCACTGCGGCAGCTTCAGCCCCGGTGTGGCTCCAGGCTGGGGGCGCGGCAGGAGCAGGAGGGGCCAGGCCCCAACCCTGCCGCCTTCACATGCTCCTGGTCTCAGATCCTACAAGATCTGGGTCAGCCATGTGGCTTGGTCCAAGACACCAGCTGGTTGGCGCTGGAGGGATCCCCAGTCTGTCATCCTAAGGGGAGGAGGGCTGAGGGGCCCCCCGGAGCCCTGGAAGGCCACGGTCACGCTCCCAGCAGTGTGTTTGGGTCCAGGAGGCCACCCCGGCCCCAGACAGAGCAGCAGCATCTGAACCTGGGCCCTGAGGCCCCGCCTTGGGGGTGGAGCTTCCTGGCCACACACCCACAGGGAGGGTCATCCCAGGCAGCCAGGGGGGCTGCGGGCACCCTCAAGGGCCCATGGTGCTGGCAGGCAGGGCTCTGCACAGAGATGGCAGAGGGTCCCCAGAAACAAGGCCTAAACACCAAGGAGGCCGCAGCCAGATGGTGGAAAAGGCAGCTTGGAGGCCTCGGCACATGCCGAGTGCCACGGGGCGGGGGGGGGGGGGGGACTCCCATTTGCTCTCTTACGTATCAGCCAACACAGGGCCCCCTTCCGTGGGTGGACGCAGAGAACACCTGAAGGAACACAAACCCATTCCCAAGACGCGGCTGCCTGGCCCGCAGGCCACTGCTCAGACCCTGAACAGCCTCCCTGGTAACAAGGCCCCGCGCAAGAGTCTGATGACAGAGCACCGGCGAAGTGGCTGCCCCGGCCAACACACGTCCCACCTCTGCCCAGGCCACCGCCACGTCAAAGGTGCCACATCTCGGCCCAGGAGTGAAGGTGACGCCTCACCCAACGAGGGCACCTCATCCTGCTCCAGAGCAACTCAGCTCGCGGAGCACAGCACGCCTGCCCTGCGCCGGCCACCGGGTAAGGATGGCACTGGGCATCGGTCCCCCCAGGACCCGGAGTGTGCGCGAAGCCAGGGCTGGCTGCAGAGCCCCGGCGGGCGGGCGGCACGGCTGTGTCCGGGGCAGACGCGCATCAGGAAGGCAGTCGGGTACCGGGAGGCTCACCAGCCCCTCCAGGACGGCGGCCCCCATTCTGCACAACTGAAGACCACAGAGCAGGCACAAGTTCCAAGACAGTAGCCTGAGGGGCCACGTCCCAACCTCCTGGGTACGCCAAGGGCCCCCCACCCCGGGGAGCTCACACCAAGCTGGGGGTACGTGCTCTCCCGCAGAGCCCCACGACCCCAGCCTGCCGAGGCCGCACTGCGCTGTCCGCCGGCCCTCCTGGCACCGAACTGTGTTCGTCGGCACGGTCAGCCCAGCAGTCGAGACGGTTCTGCGCCAGGAGCCAGGGAGAACGTCTCATCAAACAGCCAGAGCTGTTGTGACATCAGGGGAAGGACTTCTGTGAAGTGGCAGGGCTGAGCGAGGAGACGGCACCTGTGTGTTCCGCAGAGGCTGAAGCCTGGGCGTGAGGTCACTGGCCCCTGCGTGCACTAGCGACCTCCTCCAGGAGGCCAACAGGACAGACCAGCGCTGCCGGAGGCGTGGAATCACGCACGCACACCTGCGTTCTTCAAATGGGAAGAACGGCCACTGGGAGGGCCGCATCCTGTGCAGACCCTCCCGAGGGCCAGGAGTCCAGGCAAACGTGGCCGAGGGTTGTGGGAGATCCCGTGGCCAGGCCAGCCCCTCCCCGAGCCCCTACTCCAGCGCTGCTCCCACCCCTGGCTTGTTTCCCCGGGGCTGGAGAGCGGCCGCGTGAAGGGAGGCGGCCCCAGCCTCGCGTGCGCCGCGAGGACCAGCACTCGGGTGGGGAGGGCCCCTCAGGCCTGCTGGGGCGAAGACTGCTCGCCGCGCCTTCCCTACCAACACGGCTTCCTTACGCCGTCGCCGAGCAAACGCGAACACGGTGTTCGCAGGGCCGGGCCACCACTGCCCACGGGCTACCTGCGGAACCACGGCCACCGCCGCCACCCCGGCCGCCGCCAACGCCGAGCGCCAACACGACCAGCCGGCGATAGAGGGGGATGTGGGAACTCGTCCAAGTCGAGGCCTTCCTGCGGTTCAGAGGGGGCCACCGCGAACGTGGGGAGACAACCACAGGCCGGGAGGAACAGCGTGCAGATGCAGCGTCTGCTGGGGGACCCGCGTCGCGCACGCCAACACACCCCGGCTGCCCGCAGCTCCCCAGAGGCCACGCCCCCAGCAGCAGGGAAACGCACCTCAAAACCGCAGCCAGAGACCACTTCGCACTCACCTGGATGGCGGGATCCGACAAGAACCACACAACCACCCCACACAACCACCGGGGCGGCAGCGTGGGGGGCGGGGCAGGGCCTCAAGCCGTGGGAGGGGCCGAACCAGCACCGGCGGGGAAGGGGCCAGCTCCTCAGTCAAGACCTGGGAGGACTGAGAAGAGGGACCCAAACACCTGCACAGTTGAGCCCTGAATAACGCAGGGCTGAGGGGCACCAGCCCCCTCCGTGGGCTCCCCAAAACTTGACTAACAGCCGGTGCTGACCAAAGGCCTGACCCATCCCACAGGCAGTCAATCAACACACATTTACATCATCCTCCCCCGGTAAAGTAAGCTACAGAAAACAAAGTGTTACCAAGAAAATAAAAAGAGAAACACCTTTGCAGGACTGGCTGTCCCTGCCATAGCTGACACGGTCTGTTTACAAGACGAGTGGCCCCTCAGTGCACACCGACGTCCTCTATGCGTGCGCTAGGACACACTGGCCAGGTCGCACGTACTTCCTCTAGGAAGTATTTACAGGGTAACAGCCCCCACACTGATCACCAAGCAGCGACAGGACCGCCTCCCGGCCGCCTCACCCCTCCACTAACACAGGGACCATCACAAAGCTCTCACGACTGTAGGATCAAGTCACGGTCATAACGCAGCACTGGAAACTTCGCAAACCACGGACCTGTGATCACAGGCCGATACCCACTTTCTGCAGTTTCTCCAGTTATGAGAGACAGGCCAATCGTACCATAATGATTTGAAAGCGAAGTTATAAAATCAGGAAAGCAAGCCGTCAGGGCCTCCAGCGGGACCCAGGCACGTACCTGCACCACCAGGCGGCCCCTCGCAGCCGGCGCGGGCTCACGGGTTCCTTTGGCGCTGCCACTGAACACCACGGGGCTCCCTCGGGGCATCAGGTTTCACACACAAAACCCGTAAGGAAAGGAGCGCTGCGCCCCTGTCAAAGGTCAGGGAATGTTCCAGCCTGGCCCCATCCCGGACCACGGGATGCCCTGGTCTAGGCTTCGGGGTGAGCGGTGGCGAGGACTCCACAACGGGCGGGGCCCGGCCTGGCCCAGACCCCAGCCTGCTCCCACTGTGCCAGGACCTGGTGCCAAGACACTGACCAGCAGCGCGGGGTGGGGGAATGAGCCACCAGGAGTGCAGGCAGCCCTCGGGAGGGGAGGACAGTGTGAGGGGCAGCTGGCTCACGGTACACAGGGGGAAATGGGCTCCCAGCAGCCACCCCATGCCAGGCAAGGGACAGGCGTCCTATGTCTGCTCTGCGCAAGGCCTCAGTTCCCAGCTGGGCAGCCCGGGCAATTCCGGGCTGACGACGCGGCTCTGGCCAAGGCTGGAGTGGGGGTGGCCGTATGTAAACCCAGGGGCTCAGGGCAGGGGGGCATCTGTGTGGTTCCTGAGGCCCACCTGGTCCCCACCTCCCAAAGTCCTATGGTCCAGTGTCCTGGGCAGTGGCTCTTTCAACCTGGCGCCAGCTCACAGATGGGGGCACACAGGGCTGCTGGAGACCACCGCATACCACGTGGGGCCTGGGCCAACGTGCCCCTGCACCAACCTGAGATCCCAACTCTCAAGCTGTCGGGTCAGCATCCGGGCCCCTCCCTGCCCCCACCAATACCCATGCTCTGACACTCCCTTGTCTGGTCCCTGACCCTGGCTTCCCGGAGACCCAGATCCCTGGGGCTGGCACCTAGGGGGACCTGGGGAGGGGGGGCGTCCCCATCACTGTCTTATGAACCACTCAGAAGACAAAGCAGTCCCCGCCCGGCAGGAGGACCAGCCTGTGCCCCCCAGACTGAGGCCTTGGAAAGGCAAGTGGCAGAAGTTCTCACAAATCAGCAACATTGTGTCTGAGCACGAGTAAGTGCTTTCAGCTGGGGGAGATGCCCTAGGAAAACCACATCTAGGGGTCTGAAGACAAGCATCCATTTCCGAGACTCAACTAAGAGGTTCTTCCTCACAGCTTGGCAGATTCTAACAGAATCCAACCGCTAAGTGGTATGCCAAGTTAGAAGCAGGTTTAGAACAGAGGCAGGCAGGACCCAGCATCTAGGCTGCCCACAGGTTCCAGGCGACCCAGGACCTTTGGTCACATCACCCTCACGGAGACTGCCACGGCCGGGGGCGTGAACCCGCGGGTCCCAGCCCCCAGAGCAAAGACGGCAGGCTTAAGTCTGGGGCTCTGCAGAGCACGCGGGCAGGGGCCAGCAGCCGTGCTGGGGTGCACCTCTCTGTGACCCTCGAAGAGAGGGCCCCACAGTCCAAGTGCTCATGTTATGATTTCACTCCATCGAGTGGGTCGGCAGGAAACAACTAAGACCACAAATTCAGAGATGAAAACTTTTTCCAGAAATGTCATCAGGCCTTCAAAGCGGCCCACCCTGTGCTGCTGTCAGGCCTGATCCCTGAAGAACAGGTCGGGGTGGGGGGTACCTGCCACGTCTCCTTCTCACCCCACGGTGCCAACGCCAGGCATCCTCCTCCACAACCACTCCCAGCATCAGAGGAGACAGTCCAACACCCCCCGACAAAAGCTGAGCTCAGGAGGAAAAGCCCAAGGGCCCGAGACCAAAGCTGAGGAAAGCCACATGACATGCCAGCCACGCTGACCCAGGGAGGCCCACCATGACCACCAGGGGTCAAGGACCCCTGCGCCCCGCCCCTGGGACACAGGGACCCTGTAACCACGGGACCCCATGGACCTCCACAAGCCCCAAGTGGAAGCTGACAGAAGCAGAGTCTGGGGGCCGCACCACACAAGCCCCCAGGCCCGGCGCGCAGGCTGCGGGCCAGGCAGCACGGCCTCATCAACAGAGCAACGGGTAGAAATGCTAGAACAGACCTAGCTCAAAATGAGTAAACATACACAGAAAAAAATGTGAGAAAAGAATAAGACATCAAAAAAGATCACGCAGATTGGAAAAAAAAGCAGAACTTTCCAGAATAAAAGTAGTTCTCAAGGAAATTATTCAAGCGCAGTGCAGAGGAAAACGAGATGAACACATGAAAGAGGGTAACAGACGTGAAAGAGGAGAGGAGGCAGTCCAGAAGGAGAGAGCAGGAAGACAGTGGCCAAGAGTCTTCTGGATTTGGTGAGAGGCAAGCCTTCAGGTTTCAGAGATGAGGCCGAGGAGAGACTAGAATGGCAGCTTGACCTCTCAGGTTCAAAGGTCAACACCATCATGCCATGTCACTTGCACTGACACATTCGAGTGTGTGCCCTGTTTCTCGGGCCACAAAGTCTCAGCTTCAGTGTCAGACGGAGCAAATCCCCACTGACGTGGGGCCCGCAGCAGGAGCCGGGGCCTGAAAGCACCTGGAAGGTTGGCCCCACACGGCGGCAGGGGCTTCCTTCCTGCCGGCCCAGACCGGGTCTGCGCGTCCCTGAGCACAAGGATGCGGGACCACGTGGGTGAGCACAGAGCCCAGGCGGCTTGAACACGGCCCCTCCCCGAGCTGTGAGGTGCTAGGCCCTGGACGGCAGGCAGGGGCAGCTCCTGGGGCAGGGAGTCTGGGGAGAGGCCCGGCAGGAAGGCACAAATGGCGTCCTCCTTCCTACCCAGACTGAGACTCTGTGCGGCTCCAGCAGGGGCAAGGACTCCAGTCCCCAGTGTCTCTAACTGGGGATGCTAGGTGCTTTGTGACCGAGTCCAACTGTCTCCTACAGGTAAACTCAAACCCCCCACCTCAAAGCCACCCTAAACCAGCCCCAAGACCCGCATTACGGACCATTCCTGAAGATTTTACAGTTCTAGAAACTGCACAGCTATTTTTATAAGTACCATTAATATTTTCCACAGGATAATTCATGTTTCATATTATGCTTAAATTAACCTATTTCTGATTATTGTGGTTCAGAGGAAGCAGATTAAATTTGCAAGACAACTCCAAACCCCAAAATGAAGTGAAAATAGCAATTTTAAAGATCCACCTTAATCTTTAAAAAAAACTTAAGTAGGTCATCCTTTCAGTTACTTCCACACTGTTGAGAGTAAGTCGAGTCTCCTCTGAGGACAGCCCGTCAGGGACTGCTGGGTCTCGCGCCCCCTTGCCCAAGAAGCAGCGCTCATGACAGCCAGATGGTGCTCCCAAGCCAGGGCCCGGACACTCTCAGCTCCAGTTAGCACCTTCCTTCCCCCAGGACCTCCAAGACCTTGGCCAACCCAGGCCTGCACACCACGGTGGCAGGACACTTTGGGCTTGAGCTCCCAGAAGGAGAAGCCCCTGGAGCTGGAGGCACCACTGGGCACGGAGGTCACCTACCCGCCCGTCTGTCCAAACACAAAGAAGCCCTCTCAAACGCAGAGGCTGGGAGGGAGAGGGTTGGGGTGACCCACCCCTCACCCTTCTGCAGACTCACAAACATGACTCCTGTGGCCCAGCCACCCTCACGAGGGGAGGGAGAGGCTCACCTCCACTGGGCCAGGGGGTCTGGGGCCCCGATCAGAGGTGTCCACTGGACCCAAGACTGAGAATGGGTTTCGATGCAGACACTGGATGTCCGCCCTGACCCTGTCCCATGGACTCGCCAGCAGCCCTCCGGATACCACGGTGTCCTGTGCCCCTGCAAAACCTCACTTTTAGCATCAGGAAATGTGTGGGAAGTCCCCAAAGGGACAAGGTGGGGTGGAACAGGATCCTCCCTTCTTTGACAGTCACCAGAAAGTAACTGCGAAAAGCACGAAAACAACGAAAGAGAACTCCAAGGACAATGAAGCTGTTTGGAAAATTGGTGGGAGTCTTGTGTTCTGGAGAAGTGGGGAGCAGAAGGTTCCCTGGTTGCCTGGCTGTCACGGCTCGATTCCAGCCCCAGCCAGAGATGACAGCCGCGCCTTCCGCCCAACCGGTGTCAGAGCCACCACTGCACAAGAGCGAGGGCCACTGTGGTTCCACTCCGGACAGCTGGCCGGTCGAGAACCGGACAGCAGGCCCTCGCCCCACGAAGTCCCCTCTGAAAGGATGGCCACCCCTCCTCCCTCACAAGCCTCCACACAAAGAACTGGCAACTCAGAGGCTCTAACAGACCCAGTCCGGGAAGGGGCGCTGCACTTCAGAGGGCGGGCCGCGGGCAGCATGGCCGGCAACTGACTGATAATGTTCCCGCGGACGCCCCAGCCGACCACGACACCTGTCGCCCTGGGCCAGGCTCCCCCTCTGACGCACAAGCAAGAGCCTGGAGTTTCCGCTCATCTCGTGCAGAAATACACGGCACACGGCACTCAGAGCAAGGCGCCAGGCAGCGGCCACCTGCTTCCCGCCCCCTGACCCCCGCCGCCCCCTGCACTTGCCTCCTGCACCTGCCCTCAGGAGGTGCCCGGCTCCTGCGGTGCCAGCCTTCTCCCCACCTCTGTAGGGTCTCCAGCGCCTCCCACATGGACAGAGCCTGCCGGCATGTCCCAGTGACCGTCCGCCCTTTGGGGATCTATACACCCTGCTGAGGGTGGGGACCCAAGGAAGCCCCTCAGCTGCCCTCCTCAAACCTCCAGGTCCCTCCCACATGCCCCCATCCCCTGACCTTGTGCTCAGAGTAAGGACAAGGACTGGAGCTCGTGCGGTCTCACGTGTGTGTGCACGTGTGGGCACGTGGGGTGTGCGCATGCATGTGACCGGTCACCTGTCAGAGGTGGAAGGCCTCAGAGAAAAGGCACCGGGTGAGGGCGTACTTTGGAAGTCGATATGGGGTGTGGGGTGACGTGGTCTGAAATGAGAGGAGTCCTGTCAGCTCTGCCCCAACCCCAGGGGCCTAGGGGGTCTTTCACTGAGCAAAGTGTCAAAAGAAACTTCTTTGTTACCACAAATCCAGTGGGGCTGGCAGGGGCGGGGTCACTGTGGCCCTGGGAAGAGAGACCTCCCCACTCCCCTCCCAGAACCAGCCCAGATGCCCGCCCAGCGGGGAACCACACCCACAGGCCTCCAGGACCTGGGCCTCCTGGCTCTGGCCGCCTTCCAGTAAAAGGCCTTCCCACTCCTTGAAACTCGCAGTCCGCCACCAGCCCCACGTCTGGGACGCGGGTGCAGTCCCGGAGCCTTGGCCAGGGGCACAGCAGAGGTGTTTCGGCTCAGAGGACGGAACCAGCAGGCAGACAGGACCACGAGAAGCGGCGGAGCACTGGGGACACCCGGGGACACTGACCCCACACAAGGCTTGTGTCACCGGCCACACACCTCTCTGGGTGCCGCCACACCCCATCACCCATTCCTGAAGGAGGAGCAGCTGGGCCCAGAGAGCCAGCAAGCCCAAGCCTGCCAAGCCTCCTTGCAAAGAAGCCTCCCACCGCTCAGCCCCTCTTCCCACGCACAAAGGCTCCAAGGCCCAGCGCCCCCGATGAATTATGCATAACAGCTCAGCTATGACAGCGCCGCGGGAGGGCCAGCGTGGGGGCCCAGGAAGGGGGAGGAGGAGGAGGAAGAGAGGCCTGGCGGCTGGCATCCTGGAGGAGGCGGCAGAGGTACCGCAGCACGGCAGGGCCACTGGCGTCCGCGTGCGTGTGACACGGCGCCCAGGGTGCCAGGAGTCTGGGGGCACCTGGAGGACCAAGAGCTCCAAACCCGAGCCCTCCGGGTCCCAGAGCCTGGCCGGCTATCAGGAGTCCCGAGGGCCCTGCCGTGCCCCCGACCCCATCGAAGCACAGACGAGCCACTGCTGGCCCCAGCGATGGCGGGGAAGGCCCCTCGGGGGAAGCTGGAAGACCCACAGGGCCCAGCCCCACGCCTTCCGATCCGAGCGCCCTGGGAGACGCACGAGGGCAACGGCAGCCTTCGGGCTCCCCCCAACCGCACCTCCACTTCAGGCAATCCACCCTACAGAACCACCAAGAACAGAGGCTTCCAGAAAGGTAGCGGGAGAGAGGGGTGAGGCATCTCCACTCATCTCAGTGGGCCCCGCGAGGAGGAGGCCGGCGGCCCACACCCACGCAGGCCAGAGGCCCCTCCTGAAGCCCGCCATGCGCAGCAGACCCAGCATCCCACCCCAAGGCAGGGCCTGCGGGCAAGGAGCCCAGGCTGCCCACACTGGGACATGCCCCTTCGTCCCCGGCCAGGGAACTTTTCCTGCAAAGGACCAACACTTTCCAGTCTTCAAAATCAAAATAAAAATATCCCCAAGCGGCGTCCATTCGTGAGAGGACACGCAATCTGTCTCCACACAGAACAGGAAAGCGTGCCAGGCCCCCCAGAGCCTAAGACTCGCACGAGGAGCTGAGAAACCCCTGTAGGCCATCTGAGCCCCGAGGCTGGGAAAGGGGGTGTGAGGAGCCTGCCTTCTGGGCGCTCGCAAGCGGGGCCTCAGCTCACTGACTTTTTCATCTAAAAGGAAGATACTCCCCAGGGTGGCTCCGTGGCTGCGCCGGGCGCGCCGGGCTCAATGCTCTGCCGTCGCCGTCCCAGAATTCTTGATAATCTCATCTTCGAGAAAACGTTATTTGTAAGTGACGCTGGAGGACTATGGGGCGCGCATGGAGCCAGAGACTCGAGGAAGGTAAAGCGGGGGAGTGAGGCCCCAGAGCCAGCCGGGTGCCCCCACCCAGGAGGCCAAGGCTCCCCTGCCCAGGGCCCGAACTGAGCTCTCTGCCCAGCTGAACGTGTGCGGGGACTGGGGCACCGTTCTCTTCTGTCAGCCTGACCCCGGGAGGGGACCCGCGGAGCGCTCGGGTCACAGGAAGTGACCGAGGAACAGCCGAGTCAGCTCTGTGCTGCGTTTCCACTGCTCTGGGTAAGGAGGAAGCACAGACGCATGTCCCAGGCACAAAACGCAAACTGTGACCCCGCGTCCTGCGTCCCAACGAGAGGCTGCTGCGTGTGCGCCACACAGACGTGAACAGGACAACCTGGGGCAGGAACTTAAATTTTCTATTTTTTCTTACTCAAATGCCATTAAATAGCAATAAAAACCATCGTGACAAGTTGAAGGACTGCGAGAAAGAGAAACGTCTGCATTTCAGTGGCTGTCGCACTTTCCTCCTGCCTCGCAGACCCAGGGCCCGGCACATGCCTTGACCTCAGCCACGGCCACACGTGGTCCCGGAGGAACCTGGGCAAAAGCTACCCACAGCAGGCAGACTCCAGCTGACCCGCCGCACCTTTGAGTGTCCCCCAAGAGACCTCCTAGCCCAGAGCCTCGCAGCCGGACGGCCCCTCACACCAGATGGGGGGACCCTGGAAGGCCATTTTCTAACCTGAGAACAATATCTTTCGAAGAAGAGTCTTAAGCCCACTTGTTGGCACCTGCAAATGCACGGAAAACCAGCTGACGTCAGAGAAGACGGAAATCACTGGAGAGAGGGCTCAGCCAAGCCAAGCCGCAGGGCCCAGGGAGCAGGGGCCACACCCACCCACCTGGCCCCCGCTTGGCTCCCCGGAAGGCCGTGTTTCCGGAACACCACTCCCCACCATCTCTGAATGGGAGCCCGAGCTCAACACGCTCATCAAACTGCCCAAGATTCAAGAACATTGTGGTAGGTCCACAAAGAAATAAAACTACACATCAGCAAGATCAAAGAAGGTTTCTGTGCTCCTAATTCAAACTAAAAGTGAAATCGTTTCTTAATTCTTTTTATCATCAGGAAGGCCTAATTTGGGGGTGTGTTCGTAAAGAAAAGCGTGTACGTCATCCTCCCACTGCCCTCTCTACACCGGCCACCTCCACACTATGCCCTGAGCACCGACCCCGCCCTCCAGCCAGGGGACCCTGTCACGACGACAGGCCCCAGAGGAGGGTCACGCCCACCTCGCCCCCACCAGACCTCCTGAGGCTGAAGGGATTGGAAGGGGAGAGTCTCCGCAGCAAGAGTTCGGTTCTGAAGGAGACCCTGCCTCCCTGCGGGTCGTGCTCCCAATGGGCTGCCCCCAGCAGGGAGGGGACCTGGGCCCTGGAGCGGCGGTGAGCAGGGTGACACAGCCTTGGGCCCCTCACCTTCACACTGGCTGTTACACCCACACATGCAAATGGCCCTGAGCCAAGCAGGGTGACCCAGAGCCAAGCGAGGAGGCAGAGGCTGGGAGGGAGAAGGATCTCAGGGGACGCACAGAAAGGAAGCCAGACCCCTGCCTGCATAGCATGCGGCGCACCAAGGCCCCAGACCTCATGCGACTTTCCACCTGGCTGGACAGTCCCGCCAGGACAGGGGTTCCCGGGTGGGGGCCCTCCATCCTGCAGCTGCCTCAAGTCTCCCCCCACCCCAGGGCAGGTCTCCCCGCCCGGCTGGTCCCCCCAGGGCAGGCGGCAAAGGCAGCCGGACTGCGGAGGACGGGCTGAGCGCGCGCTGCCCCTGTGAGCTGATCCCGGCCTTCAGGGCCCCTGGAGGGACCGAGCACTTTCACCTTCCCAGCCAGGAAGTGGAAATGCGAGGCCGGCCCCGCCCACACGCCCGCCCGCTCCGTTTTGCTTCCTCAGCGCCTGGGCCTCCCCGCCCCCCCACCCCGTGCAGCGCCCGCCTTGTTTTCCTCCCCATAGAAACCGACACAACAAGCCTAGCGCAGGGGGCGCTGCCGGGCCACAGGGCCGCCTCCACTTCCGGGCTGTGGCAGGGAGGTGGCCAAGGACCCGCAGAGCCGTCGCTGGTAAGGCCCAGGCGCTCCGGCTGAAAGCGGCCCACACAGCAGCAGAGAGGAGCGCGCGCTGGACGGGGCCTGGGGGAGCCCAGTGGGCGGCCCCACAGCTCGGGGCTCGGACCCGCGCAGAAGGCCAGAGACACCAGAACGGGCCCACGAACGATGTGGATTCTCCCTGGGAAACAAACAGCACACTCTGCAAAACGCACGTGTCCCTCTCACACGCCAGCAAGCTGGGACCCAGGTCTCCGAGGGGATCCAGCCCCCTCCTATCCAGAGGTGCAGTCACCGCCAGGTGGTGGGAGCCGGGCACCAGGCAGGGGACAAGCTGCTCCCGGCTGGGGAGGTGGCTGTGTGGGTCCCGACAGGCTCAGGTGGGCTCTGGCCCAGAGGGACCCGGAGGAGAGCCAGGGCGGTGTGCGTCACAGAGGCCTTGGCCAGGGGCCCCGGGGGACCGTTCAGACCACACCGGCTTTGTCACCAAGGCTCTGCTGTCTTGAGAGCACCAGCAGAGGGAACGCAGCAGCATCCCGCAGACCACCGACTCCAGACGGCCCGCCGTCTAGCCAGACACCGCCCTGAACTTCAGAATTCTTCAGAACAGGCAAACCGGCCAATGCGCCAAGCCCCCAGGGCCTGCCTCAGAGTCCCCGGACAGGCTCCCCGCCCCCGTCCCGCAAGGGAGGACACTGGCCTGGGCTCAGGGCGCCAAGGCTCTCGCCGAGCAGCCAGGCCTACATCCTGGTGATATCCCTGCCCTGAGGGACCAGGCCTGGAGCCTGACCACCCACCGCCCCACCGGCCAGCCCTAGCCGGGTGGTGGCCCCCTCACCCAGGAAGCCAGCGACCACGTGGGGAAGGGTGGGGTCTCCCCCAGAAACAACTGGGCGGGGTAGCAGCCCAGCCAGACAGAAGGGCCGGGAGCCGAGCCATCCTGCGGCCTCTCATCGGCGGAGGAGGAGGGTGACCCAAACACCTCCAAAGACCTCGGAGTGAAGGGCGGAGGGCTGGGGACAGTGTTCAAGCCGGGAAACAGGCTCCCGTGGTTTCAGAAGGCCGCAGCTACCACAGACAGCCAAGGCTGACCCCAGCACCAAGTCTGCGGCCTGCTCTGCTCACTGAGGCCAAGGGCACCACAGGGATGGGGGCCCGCCCCGGTCCCACCCAGGCCCACTTCCTCTGAGACCGAGTTCCAGTGACCTAATGAGACAGATCAAGGCCTCCTGTTTTGTTCTTAAACATTCACACCACAGCGCGTCCTCTCACCGAGCCCACCTGAAGGCGTCCGCACGAGGGCTCAGGTAGGACAGGGTCCCTGCGCACTTCTAGGGCGAGCTCTTTCTACAGGCCACCAACAAAGGCCACACAACCGAGACCATGGGAGTTGTTCAGAAGGGCAGAACGCGAGGGGACACGGAGGACAGGAAGCCAGGCTCCTACGAGATGGGGATGCCCAGGCGCCTCTGCTGGGGCCATGAAGGGTGGCTTCCCTGGGAAGGGACTGTGGGGCAGGAAGTGGAGTCAAGACTCTGGACACGTCTCCTCAGGGACGGAGAACACAGATGGCGAGGGAGCGGGCTGGGGTCCCCACTTCATCTGCTTCTTAAAAGACCCCACTGGCAACAGCTTCTCTCAGGACGGCTGCAGGGAAGCAAGGAGAGCAGGACGCGCAGGCCCTCGGTTTCCCTCCCAGGACACTCACAATGGACCAGAATTAGGGAGAAAGAGCCCTTCTGTCTGCCGGGCTGGGACTGTGGATTTGCCTTGGCGGGGCGACAACTTTCCACTGGCCCGTGCCCCTCCCCCAGCTCCCTCCACTAGCAGCTGGAGCTGTCCTCAGAGACAAGGAGGCATTTCCTGTGCTCCCCCCCACCAATTTCCCAACATTCTTGGCAAGCCCAGAGAGGAGAAGGCAGCAAGAACAGGGAGGGGGCCAGGCGTGCCCCCAGGCACACAGGGGGCCAGAAGACAGAGTGCCCAGAGAAAGTGCTTAAGGCTGATGGGGCAGATGGGGGGCGGGGGGGCAGGGTCTGCTCTCCAAACCAGTCTCCCTCCTGCTGGAGTGTCCACCAGGCCCACACTCCCCATAAAGATGCCAGAGAAACACTGAACGGGCAGGTGGGCAGGAGTTTCAGGACAATGGCTGAAATGGGTGCCTGGTCTTGAGGTAGATGACCCTCCAGGACACAGACAGCCAGGCGGGCAGGGGTTCAGGTGACTGTCCAGTCACTGGCCACTAAGTCCCCCCCTCCCCACCGTCATGGCACAACAAAGGTGGCAAGGGTCCAGGGGGCACTGCCAGCCTCCCTCAGCATCTCAGCTCCCCGTTAGGCTAGGTAGCAGCCCTGAGGGTGGCCCTGGGGCTCCAAGACACTAGGCCCGTGGCAGCTGCTCAAGAAACATCTGTAGTGAAGGCAGGAGGCCAGGCCACACGGGGTGTCCCAAGCACAAGCAGACCCCAGGATAAGGCGGCCGCGGCCCCAGCCGACTGCCTTCTCCCTCCTGCCACCAAGGCCACAGGACGCCTTGTCGAAGACGCCGTCCCCAAACCCTGTCACGAGCCCCCGGGCGTCTCAGGGCACCGCAGTCCCTGAGGGCAGGGGCTCAGCCATGGGGTAGACTGAGTTTCCTGGGGGTCAAGGCAATGGCAGTGACAGTGGTGACTGCCTCCTGGTCCAAGGATCTCGGGAGCCACTCCAGTGGGCGCCCAATCCCTGGAGAGGCCTGGATGGTTCCTCGCCGGAACCGCTGGATGCACCCAGCTGTTCCGGAAATCTGCCTTCGTCTGGCTGAGACCGATTGGGGTCCCCCGCCCAAGGCCACCGCCGAGCTCCACAGATGCCCACTCCGGGGTGCACCTGTGCCCTGTCAGCAGGCGCAGAAGAGGGACGTGGCTGGGGGCCATCGCGCCGGACTCGAGGGTCTGCTGGGATGCCAACTGCGCATCATGAACTACTCAACTACAGCCCCACGGTGGCCGACGGCTTAGCTCCTGCCGCCGACCTTGCACGCCCCCTCCCCAGGATCCCTGCCTTCTGCTCAGCCCCTTCCCCATTTGCCTGCAGCCCACAGAGCCCAGCACATTGCTCTCTGGAGCGGGAAGGAAAAGCCCACTGCTCCGAGGACGAAGCACGAGACGTATGTGAACGGACACATTTTTGTCCTGGTGAGGGACCACACAGGGCTTCTCCACCGGGACTGCTCTTCGAGCAAGGGTTAGAAGTCCTCAGATTCACAAACGGCCCCTATAAAGGCCACAGTCCGGCCCCAGAGCCCCGAGTCAGCCGCTGAACCTCACAGCCTCCCGGCCGGGACCCAGCACAACTGCGCCTGAGCCGGCGTGGCCAGACCAGCACAGGGTCTGCTGCTGCCCAGCCGGGAGGGCCACACCGCCAATCTGCAACAAGGTGCAGCCCCAAGACGCCACCCTGTCTCGAGAGTAGGGGCTCTGGCCTCTACTGGTATGCTGAGTGTGAAGACTTGGCTGGGGCAGCCACTCTGGGCCACGAGGCAGGAAGCAGCAGGAAGCGAGTAACGGGGACAGTGCGTGGGCAAGGACACTAGCAGCGTCCATCTGTCAGAGCGCTCGTCTCTAGACTTCACTCACTGGAGGGAGACAAGCGCAGCGCCCTGCCGGGCCCTCAGGCTTGCCCCTCCGCCCTCCGCCGATGGAGTCTCACTGTGTTTCAGTGACTCTCACACCGCTGCTTACCCAGGAAGCAAAGGACAGAAGGCACCAGCACTCATCCATGCCCATTACAAACACACCAGGGGAGATGGGCCCCAGCACCCCCCCCAAATTTCAGAAAAGAAAAAAAAAAAGAAAATCCTCAAAGGCCAAGGTCGTGAACATGCTAGATAAGAAGCTACGGGAAGAGGTCTTCATCCTTTCTGCACAAAACCAGCAGAGCCAGCCACCAGGAATCCAAGACCCCTGGGAGAGCGCCGCCCTTCCCCAAAGCTTCCACCTCCTGGCCTCAGGCAGCCCCGCTCAAGACGTCCCACGCAGGAGACCACAGCACCCCTCTGGGGAGAGCCCACCCAGGCCGCCCGCTCCCACGCTGCTCACCCCAAGACACATCCCTGGCCTCGGCAGCAGAAGCAGGTGCCCTCCTGGCTTCCACCCTCCCTCTGGGTCCAGGCCACCTGCACAGCCTCCTTCCTTCAGAGGATCCCTGACTACAGCAGGTGACCTTCGGAGAAAGCAGAGGGGTCCTGGTGCTGGGGGCGGGGCGCCCGGTCCCAGAGACACCAGGGAACCACCTCTAGGAAGCTCAGCAGGGAGGCACATGGAACCCCGGCCTCACGCCTGGGCCGTGGGCACAGCTTCGGGGGGCCTGAGCAGACAGCAGCACTGAGAGGCTCCCGCGGACAGAGGCTCTCACAGGACCTCCCCAGGCTCAGAGAGAAAAGTCGGAAACAGCAAGAATGAGACGAAACTGTTCGATCCCAGGGTCCGCATGCCCCCTGAGAAGACACCAGGAGCAGAGAGAAGCTGCCTCCCCCCAGCACCCAGCCTTAGCTTCCTCCCAGGCATGTGGGACCTGCAAAATTCACGCAGAGGCCAGCAGGGCAGGCCAGCCGCAAAACGCACGGCCGGGCGCCAGGATGTCCCGGGGGACCGTGGAGGGGTGTGTGTAGGACTCTCCCACAGAGCCAGGGAAAGGGCGGCTGTGGCTTTGCCAACCTGCCCCCAGCCCCGGCCAGGCCAGGCCCCCTCGGCAGCTTCCGGCAAACGTTTAAAGACACAGTAGAACGGTCATGGAGAAACCAAGCACCCCCCACGCCTCTCCTGCCCCAGGGCTTGGGGGGGCTGAGACCAAAGGCAGAGCCGCCCAAGCATCCCGGCCAGACCCCTCCAAGATCACAGGAAGAACCAGGCCCCCAACC
The DNA here is from genome assembly GCF_010015895.1 of Lontra canadensis. Taxonomy (NCBI): domain Eukaryota; kingdom Metazoa; phylum Chordata; class Mammalia; order Carnivora; family Mustelidae; genus Lontra; species Lontra canadensis. The sequence continues at coordinate 1,035,685 of NW_022631019.1, read as the reverse complement.
TAAGGACACAAGCTCCGACTGCAGCCTGAAGGCAGGCCCGGGGGCCACGCACACCCCTCACCCCACCACACTCCGCTGGACTGTCAAGGTGGTGGGGCGCCCTCCCTGCCGGAAAATACACGGGGAACTCTGTGGCGACAGGAAGCACACCCTCCCAAGTGGGGAACAGGCACTGCTGTCCGCCCGAGACCACAGGAGTGTCCTCCGCACTGCTCTGCACGTGAAGGGCCCCAAACCTCTCTCCTGCCTCAACACCAGATGCCCACCCCCGGCCCAGGTCTCGTGTGGCCCTTTTCACAGGTGGGGCCCCCAGATGATCCTGGCCAGCTGGAGAGACCCTCAGTGTCTCCCACACAGCTCTTCCTGCCCAAGTGGGTGAGCAGTGCCTGACCCGGGAGGGACCATGAGCCACCAGAAAGCAAAGGACAGCAAAAACCCACCATGTCCGAGGCCCTGTGCCCCTGGAGCAAGGAGGGCGGCAGGTGCTGCCTCACGCCAGCCAGAGGGGGTGATCAACGGCGGGAATGGCAACTGGTCATCAGTCTGCGTCGGGGACACATGACAGCCACGGTGACAAGGTGTCACCTCCCACCTGTCAGAACGGCTCAAATCAACATGAGAAACAACCGGCTGGCGAGGACGCGGAGAAACGGGAGCCTCGTGCACTGCCGGGGGGACGCGAGCTGGTGCGGCCGCTCTGGCCAACCGTGCGGAGTTCTGTCCACAGCCCGAAGGAGAACTGGCCTGCGACCCAGCGACCCGCTGCCGGGCTGCCCGCAGACGCACAAGCACGCGCGTGTCCACCGCCAAGGCGAGACGTGCCACACACACGACGGAGGGGACTCGGCCGTCAGGAGGGGGAGCGCTCGCCACCTGCCGCTGCGTGCGCGTGGCTGTGTGACACCGAGAGGCGTCACGCTAAGCGAAGCCAGTCCGTCGCGGAAAGACAAACACCGTCCGACTTGACTCGTATCCGGAGCTGAACACACAGAAACACGCACGTGCGAAGGAGACGGCGACCGACCCAGGAACAGACTCCGGCTACAGAGAACGTGCCGGCGGTCCCCACGGGAGGGGTGTGAGATGGGGCCGAAGGGAGCCCCGGTGAGCTCCAGTGTCACAGGGAAGGGCTAAGTCCCAATGCTGTCCACGTGACACAAGATCCCACCCTGTATGTCAACTGCAATTCTTTTAAACTTAACAAAAAACGGGACACGGCCACAGGAGCAGGAGCCGGAGGCCTGCGCTGCCCGGGAGTGGCCTTCGCCCCTGCGGTCCCTTCCAGTCCCACGGACACACCTGCTGGGCCCCTGCCCTGGCCACTGCGGGGCTGCCTGGACCCGAGCCGGGCGGCCCAGGAGGGCGCACACACAGGCTGTCCACACGCCAGGGGACACATGGCCACGGCGTGGGTGCAGACCGCCCGGCGTCACGGGGGCAGGAGGAGGACGGGAGCGCGTGGCCCGCATGTGCGCCACATCACGGGGAAGTGCGCACAAGCCTCGCAGCAGAAACACTCCGAGTTCAGAGAAGAAACCAGAACAGAGGTGTGAGGGTGGTTTCCCCAAATACCGCAGCGCTTCCCAGCCTGTGCACAATCTCCCGTTCCTGACTAAGGCGCAACACACGAGGCCCGAATGGGAGCCGGGCGGGGGGCGGAGCTGCAGGAAGGAAGGAGGGAAGAGGACGGCCTCTGCCCAGGCCAGGAGTCTGCCCAGCCCTTCCAGAACGCTCTCCTTACCCTGAGACCCAGAAGGCCGCCCACCACCGCCAAATACACCCACGTCTGGAGAATGACCCCAGGACAGCCCACAGGCAGGGCCCCTTAGGGACCACGAGCATGCCCCCCCCCTTACCGGAGCCCCAGAACCCCTGCCCTCCTCCTTCCCGGGGCCATGCACTCCTCTCAGCGGAGCCTGGAGCACACGGGCCCACCCCTGCACTGACCTCCGGTGTCAGGTCACAAGCAGCCCTGCACACTTCTAGCCACCAGGCCCCACGCAGTGAGAAGCCGCGACAGCCCCTTCCAGGAACCAGGAGCCAGCACGGAGCTCTGCAGGCAGGCAGCTAGGGTGTCCCTCCAGAGGAAGGCCGCTCCCCCATCCTCTTCTCTCCCGGGGGCAGAGGTGGCCAAGGGCGTGAGGAGTTGAAGCACACGGTTCCCCGATCCCCGCACACCCCGCCCCACCCGCAGCCTTTCCACTCTGCAGGAATCTCAGGGTCAGGGGCTCACGGGGAGTCACGGCCCTCAGGACACCACGCAGGTGCCCAGCAGAGAGGGACAGGCAGCCTGCTCCTGCTTCACTGTCCTGCATCCCGTGGACGGGTCCATGCAACACCAGCACAAGGAGCCCAGTGCACACCCGTCTACACAGCACGCCCAAGAATCTTCCAGAATGATGCAAACGGAAAAGCGGGGGCCGGGAAGGGAGACCCACGCCCACCAGCCTGAGGCGCAGGTGCCTGCCACGGACCCTCCACTGGGGCCCGTTAGCAGCCAGATGGCCCTGGGGTCCTCAGCGGAAGAGCCCGCCTGGGACAGACACCTGGGCTTTGGGGCTGCTGGCTGAAGGACGCGTGGCCAGTGTCTCCAGGTGCTCCTGGGCCGTAGCCACTCCCACTCCTGCCGGGTTGTCCCTGATTGAAGACTGGGCGCTCCTACCCCCACCCCGCCCCCTGGCAGGGAGCCCCTCCAGTAAGGCAAGCTGGGCCAGAGCACGGGAAGGCGGGGGGGAGTTACACTGGGGGACCCTGGGGTAGAGGCACCAGGTGGCCGCCTGCCGGGACCAGCAGCCTATCTGCCCCAGGAGCGGGAGATCGGGGCCAGGAGAGAGGAGAAAAGTTAGCCGCCAGCCCTGCAGGCCACACGCTGCGCCGTCAACAGTGAAGTCTCGGTATTGGGGGAACGCACCGCGAGGACAGCGTGGACAAGCCCGGCCGTGTCTGTCTGAGGGCTTCTGGGCAAGCAGTCACGGTGCAGAAATGCAAACTAGCTCCCCCGCCCTGATTTGTTTTTTTTTTCAATCACACAGCAAGGCTCTCCCGGTGCCTGAGCCGGTGCGAGGGGCACACCAACCGCACGCCGTCCCGCACTCCCGGCCACCCGGGCGCCCCTCGGCCGCACTCCCAGCCCCACGCGCACGGGCGGCCCCAGGGACAGCCGCCTGCTCTGCTCCTCCGGGGGGCACCTCGCTCTGGGGGGCGGCGCTGCCCCAAGCAGCTCCGGTTTCCATCTGCCCGAAACCAGGCCTGTACGCGCGTTCTCGGCTTCTGACGCCATTTTGAAGCTGCTGAAACACGTCACCTTGGGGCCTTGCAATTCTGACCTTTTGGCATGTTTTTCAACCCCTGAAAGGCCTTGTCCAAGCTCCTGCCTGGCGTCCATGCCGAGGGCGAGGGTCGTGGGAACTCGGGAGGCGGCAACAAAAATCAGAGCAGTGACCTTTCGACCCGGGCCTCTGCGCGGCCTACGAGGGGGCTGGGGGTGGGGCGCCCCCACAGCCAGGCCCCCCCGGCCCCAGGCTCCTCAGCTCAGATGGCCCCGCACCTGCCCATGGGGCCACTGCCCCCTGGAGAAAAAGAAACAAGCCACCAGGACAGGCATGACCCCCCACCCCCAGCCTCCCTGAACCAAGGAATACTGCCTGTTGTTTGGGCACCAGGTCCTTTTTTGAGAAGTGGCTTTCTAGAAACCTGGCCAGGCGGCCCTTCCCCCCACCTCAGCCTCACCGTGAAGACATGTGTCCTCAGCTCCTCTCCAAGCCCTTCCGCAGCCAGCCTGGATAGGGGGAGGGGTGCCCCAGGGTCCCCGAGGGCCAGGCAGCCCACCTAGGAGCCCCTCAGGGGCAAGGGCTGCATCCCTGCTCCAGGGGGGCCTGCAGGAGAGGTGAGGTGCACCCCAGCACTGGGGGGCTCCAAGGAACAAAGGTTTCTATGGGGCAGGAGCCACTCAGCATCTCGGGAGCGCCTGGGTCCGTACACGGTGCGCAGAGAGCACAAGGCCCTTGGGTGCCACAGTGCGACGGGTCCCCAGACCCCATAGTGTGCGGCGGGTCCCCAGACCAGCCCCTCACCTGGGGCATGAGCAATGGGCTGCCACAGGCCCGCCTGTAAGCAAAGCCGACCACACGAGGCTTTGGGGCCAAGCCCCCAGGAAGGAGGCCGTCTCCCCACAGTTCCACCAAAGCCCCAGCAGACTTCTGGGGGTCCGGGGCCATCCACCCGGATCAGTCGGGGAAAGCTGGAAGGGAAGGGGCAGCATGAGGGTGAGCCTGACCCCAGGTGAGGGGACTGTCCCAGAGCACGGGCCAATGGACAGGGATCCTGCTGCAGGCCCCAGGGTCCCCACGGCCTTGCCCAGGGATGGCACAGCAGGAGGGGGCTCGGGGTGACCTTGTCCGTCTGTCCCAGGCCTGCCGCCACAGCTGACCCAGCGGAGAGCCCTGCAGGGGACAAGCTGGTCTGCGCCGTCAGCTCAAGGGTCGCCTGCAGTCAGAGCAACCCCGCTCCTCCGCCGCCAGCGTTCAGGGACCTGAAGGAAGAAAAGGGGCCTGGGCTCTGCCCCACCCCCAGCTCCCCTGGAGACGGGACAGCCTGAACTTTTCACCCCTCAGCACAGACATCAGGAGGAAAGGGCTACAAAGGTGTCTGCCAGGGAGGGGGAGCCTGACACCATCCGCCGTGTGCTCCTCCCCTGACCCCCTCCAAAAATGTGTATTGCCCGTTTTACAATCACCAGATGGAGGCCCCAGGCCTGCAGGCCTCCTCACCCCCTGTGACCTCTCGTAAACATAAGCGGGGACAGAGCCCAGGACCTACGGCCACACCCCCACTCCCGGGGCGGGGGGCGGGGGGGCCCGCTGCAGGTCAGCCGGCTGCATCCAGCCCTTGGCATGGCGGGGGGGGAGTGACCAGCATCTCAGACCCGCTCATGCTGAGAACCAGAAACAACCTACAACCCAAGAGGCAGTGGCCCCAGACGGCAGATGAGCAGGCACCAAGGCTGGTGGGCTGCCCTGCAGGGAAACAGGCTTTGCTCCCCCATCGCCCCACTCAGGAGCAGTGAGCGCCAGCCCAGGGCGGGGGCCCCCACAGGAGGGGGACATGCAGGGACGCGGGTGGGTGTTGGCGGATTCACACGCCCACCCTGATCATCAGCACTCCCTGGGCCTGCACAGGCAAGGAAGAGAACAAAGATGAGCCAGTCGCGCAGGGCCTCTAGTGAGGGCAGAGGGCAAACCCACGGTCTCCGGATGAGGACGCCGCCACTGTCACCCACCAAGCCTCCAGGGCCAGGGGGGACAGGCGGTGCCAGAGCAGACGTGGTCGGATCCTCCTTCCTCCACAAGGACCCTCTCCTGCGCTGTTGTCACGCGGCCAACTGCCTGTGCCCTCACTGCCCCCAGGCTCCTCCTGCCTGTGTCTTCACTGCCAGCCAGTGCTCCCGTCCCCAGCAGCCCCACCGCTAGCCTCGACAGTCACTCAGGGCCCTGGGAACAGAAGCTCGCAGCCAGACCCTCATCAAGCCTGCCCCAGCCTGTCCCCCCGGCCCCCGCAGCACGGTGTGGCCTCCTTGGGACTTACCAGCAGCAGCCTGTGCGCCGCGCTGGCCAGAGGTATGTGACAGACGTCAGGGCAGGCCCAGGGCCACAGGAGGTCAGGTGCGCGCGCTCCTGCAATCCCGACAGCGGGGCCACACCAAGGCCCAGGGCGGCAGGGACATCAGAGCCGCGATGAGCAGGTCCCCGCCGTGAGTGGCGGGGGGACCCCACTGCGCACAACTCCACCGACAGCCCCACGGGACAGTCTGCAGCTTCCAAGCAGGTTTCTTGGAGGGTTCCAGGGCAGGCGGCACCCACACTCCCGGCCTGCCCTCCCTGAGCTGAGGCAGGGCCCCTCACCCCTTGGTGCTGCAGCCCCCCTCAAGCAATTCAGGGAAGACACCCCACAACCAGGGAGAGAACCACACGATAAAACCAGCAGGAAAACCCACCCTCACCTCCAGAACCAAACCAAATGTGGTTCAGGATGGTCCTGAGTGACCCACGGTCTGCAACCCGCGATGAGAGGGCGGACAGGGGGGCAAGGGTCTTCGGCCCCAACTGTTCCTCACCATCTTCTCCAGTGTCCACGGCCTCCGCCCCACGGCCCCCCTGTGGTCAGCCGCCACTGCCGGGGGGCTGGGCGAGGGCTCCGGGGGCCTGACCCGTGGGGGTCCTGCTGTGGCAGCAGAGTCCGCGCACAAAGTAAAATGCCACTCAGCAGCCGGGACGCAGCCAGCGCCTCCTCCCTACCCCACAGGCCGGACACCGCTCCACGGCCAATACCATCCAGTACCGTCTGCCCCAGATGCCCCGCCCGACACTCAGGTGTGCTCGCCCCAGACACGGATCCAACACCTGGCTACAGCTGTCCGAGAGCCTGGACGAGGGAACAGGGGACGCACACTCGGGCTGCCGCACCACGGAGGAAGCCAGCCGCCTGGAAAGACCCAGAACGTCAGTATAGACAACATGGTACCCGCTTCCCGGGTCTCAGAGCACACCTCGTATCCTCTGTGCTGCAGCCCTGTGCCCAGGAGGTCCAGGGTGAGGGCTGGCAGGCACATCTGGGAGAGGGAACGGTACTCTGTGGGGCACCCCGAGAAGGGTCCTGCGTGTGGGGGCCCTGGGACAGAGTCTCTAGGAATGAGCGACCTCCCCCGAGGGGCCAGCGCAGGGTGCGGCCCTCCCCGGACCTGCAAGGATCGTCCAGACAGCCAGGGCGGCCACGGTCCCCTCGGTGCGGGAGCAGCAGCCACAGTGCATGGAGCCGACCACAGAGCCGGGGCTGGCCCCGGCTGCTCAGAATGTCCAGCCGAAGTGGCCTCATACGAGCTCTGAGCACAAACCGGCGAGAGGCCCACACCTCGCAGGCGAGAGGGGCTTCCGCTCACTCCCAGCACCTGCTCACAGGCAGCAGGGCCTGGGACCGGCCCCCGAGAACTGTCCCGGAGCACCCAGTCCGCGATCCGAGCCGGCCCCGGGGCGCCCAGGCCGCGGTGTCCCTGAAGCACGCGCGGGCGCGGGGTCCGAGAGGGGCAGCACCCGCCGCGGAAGCAGCCTTTCCCCGGTGCTCGGGCCCAGCACCCGCTCCACGCACCCAGCGTGCTTCAGACGAGAGCAGAGCAGCGCTGACCCCGGGTCCCGGGCGACCCCACCCCGAGGCAGCGCCCGAGACCACAACACCACCCTCAGGCCCGGCCAAGACCCCGCGTCACTGACCAAGCAGGCCTTTGGCTCTAGCTGGACGCGGCACCTCGGGGCCACAGGTGACGCTCACGTGACAGAGCGCAGGTCAGCCTCGCCGCCCTGTTCACCCTGAGCCGCGTCACAGACCTGTCCCCTCCTCACACGGGGCGGGGGGATCGCACTGTCTGCAAACTTGTACAAACAAGCCAAACGGCGATCCTGACTCGGCTGACCCCTGCGCGGCACCTGGAGGGAAGCGTGAGTCCCACGGCCACCGCCTCGCTGCCGGCCGGGCCTGTGCTTGCAGGTGCGCCGAGAGCTCGCGGATGCCAACCCTGGTCTCCCAGGTGTCGCCCGGAGCGCGGACGCGAGCTGGTTACCAGACCCCAGGCGCCGGCACGCTGCAGCTGCCAGACTGAATAGTCAAAATCACGGCACTTTGTTCATCATCAATCCCGACTAAAATTGAAAAGGCAGTGATGAAGATGTTAACAAAGCGAATTTAATGCAGCCAAAATTATTGCAAAAAGGAAAACATATTTGCTCACAATGGACTTGCCAGTCAGCACAATTCAGGCATTTTTTAAAACCTTCTACCTCCGAGCTCAATTTGCTCACCTTCCTTCCTACAGCTGAGACCACCCCCAAGGATCTGTCAGTCCAAGTCTTGAGTTACCTTTGCTTTCTGCAGCGGTCAGTCCTCAAGGGACACACCGGAAGCCCTACCTGTGCAGGGGAGCCCCCCGCGCCACAGCCATCCACACCAAGCAAGCACACAGCAACTCAATTTTGATCTCCTGTTTCCAGGGTCACTTATGAAGAGAGTGTCTGAAGCAGGAAAGCCTATTTTAGCTGGGGGTAGCGACCACACTGCAGCCAAGATGGCGCCACAGAGACCAGGGGGGCCAAAACCCAGACCAGGCCCAGGAGCTGCCACCCTCCAGCCGCTGGGCGTTAAGCAACTAAGCACAGTGACCCCCAGATACAGAAGCAATCGCGCTGAGCCCTCAGCCAGCCCCAGCTTACCGCCCCAAGGGCTTCCGGGCGGGCGCAGTGACCAAGTTGAGCAAATGGAGCTCGAGGTCCAGGGACCCACACGGCAGGGGGAGAGTGGCACAGAGAGGCGCCAGGTCTGCCAAGCCCAGATCAGCACGTGTGTGCCAGGAAGTTGCACAAAGCTGGGAAACCTCTGAATTCATGGGGTCCTGTCCACTCGGGAAAGTTCTGTACAGGATGGGGAACAGTCAGCCCCAGAAGGGGATCTGGACCCACCAAACAAATCAGAGAACACCTGTGAGGACCAAACTATCCCCATGTAACTTAACCGCCTCTCTGAGCCGAGCTCAAGAAGATTTACAGAAACATTCAGCACCTAGACAGAAATTTCCAAATGTGTGCAGCCAAAGAAGCAGGAAAACATGAACCATAAGGAGCATCACTCACTAAAACCGATTGGGACGGACACAGACACAAGCATTCACAAAGGACAGTAGCGGCATTCGTAACGCCGTATTCCACAGTTTAGCACCTTCCACAGAGACGTGGAAGATCTGTCCGGAGTCACACACAGACCTGCACGCTGCACGTGAGGTGGCGGCGACGGGCAGGAGACCTGGAGCCTGAATGCGCACAACAGAAAACACCCGAGGGAAAGGGGGCGCATCAGAGTGACAGGAGCACCTGGGAGCGAGCTGGGGCCCTGGGCGGCGTCGGCTGAGTGTCTGACTCTTGGTCTCAGCTCAGGTCCTGATCTCAAGCTCATGAGTACGAGCTCCGCATGGAGCCTGCTTGGAAAGAAAGAAGGGAGGGAGGGAAGCGGTTTTCCAAAGAAAAACAATAAACCCAAAGTCTCCATAATGCCCCCAAACACATGCAATTAAAAAAACTACAACAAGGGGGCGCCTGGGTGGCTCAGTGGGTTAAGCCTCTGCCTTCGGCTCAGGTCATGATCTCGGGGTCCTGGGATCGAGCCCCACATCAGGCTCCCTGCTTGGCGGGGAGCCTGCTTCCCCCTTTCTCTCTGCCTGCCTCTCTGCCTACTTGTGATCTCTGCCTGTCAAAATAAAGAAGTAAATAAAAATATATAAAAAAAAAAAAACCTACAACAAAGTACATCACAATTAACATGCTCAGAACCAGGGACAAAGCAAGAATCTTAGAAGACATCACATAAAGAGAAACCAGGACCACAGCAGGTCAGCCTCCTTAAAGCTTCAAAAGAAAGAAAAAACTGACAATCTGGAATTCTATACCCACTGCAAATACCTTTCAAAAATGAAAGGACGAGGGGCGCCTGGGTGGCTCAGTGGGTTAAGCCTCTGCCTTCGGCTCAGGTCATGATCTCAGGGTCCTGGGATCGAGCCCCGCATCAGGCTCTCTGCTCAGTGGGGAGCCTGCTTCCCTCTCGCTCTGCCTGCCTGCCTCTCTGCCTACTTGTGATCTCTGTCTGTCAAATAAATAAATAAATCTTTAAAAAAAAAAAAAATGAAAGGACGACAAAGGAAAACAACAATTCATCACAGCAGACCCACGCTACCAAGGACGTTAAAGGCCATCCTTCAGGCACAAGAAAAACGCCACCAGACGGAAACCATCCACACAGAGGAACGCAGCGCAGCAGAACTGGTAACTATGCAGGTAGACAGGAGATATTTTCTCTTATCACTTGAACACCTTTAAGAAGCACAAGCAGTGAGGACGCGTCACAGAGCTCCCAAGCATGGGCCGAGTCCCCTGCATGGTGACGGAGGCCCCGCGTTCCTCCAGACAGAGCCCTGCAGGCCGGTGGAGGGCAGAGGGGATGTGCACCGTCGTGTCCCCACGTCTGCTAAAGGCCAGAGCAGTCTTGAATACAGCAAACAAGGCAGCAAAGAACGGTGATGGGACCGTCAACAGCATCTGATTCAGTGAGAAAGAGCAGAATCCACTGAAGAGAGACTTACAGAGGGCGCCTGGGTGGCTCCGTCCGTGAAGTGTCTGCCTTCACCTCCAGTCCTGATCCTAGAGTCCTGGGATCGAGCCCCGCGCAGCTCCCTGCTCAGCGAGGAACCTCCTTCTCCCTCTGTCTCTGCCTGAAGCCCCCCCTGGTTGTGCTCACGTGCCATCCCTCTCTGACAAATAAATAAGTAAATAAAATCTTTAAAAAAAAAATGAAAGAAAAAAAAGCTACAAAGAGATGGAACAAGCAAAAACAGCAAGATGAAAGACCCAGACCTAATTTCATCAATAATCACATTTAATGTCAGTCATGTGAACTCCCCAATCAAAAGCAGAGAAAAATACATAAATAGATAAATAAAAAGCAGAGACTATCAGATCAATCAGAAAAGCCACACGTAGCCCACAGGAAACCCATTTAAAAAATACAGACACACACACAATAAATTAAAAAAACAAAATAAAATAAAACATAGATACAGATTAAAGTAAAAAGATGGAAAAACAGGCAGCTGGCTGGCAGAGTAGGGGAGCGCGTGACTCCTGGTCTTGGGATCATGAGCTTGAGCCCCACACTGGGTGTGGAGAGGACTTAAAAGTAAAGGTTAGGGCGTGTGGGTGGCTCAGTGGGTTAAGCCTCTGTCTTCAGCTCAGGTCATGGTCCAGGGGTCCTGGGATCGAGCCCTGTGTCGGGCTCTGCTCCACGGGGAGCCTGCTTCACCCTCTCTCTCTGCCTGCCTCCCTTGTCTACTTGTGATCTCTGTCTGTCAAATACATAAATAAAATCTTTTAAAAAAATAAAAAATAAAAGGTTTAAAAGAAAAGGATAGAGGGACGCCTGAGTGGCTCAGTTGCTTGGATGTCTGCCTTCGGCTCAGGTCATGATCCCGGAGTCCCGGGATCGAGACCCACATCAGGCTCCCAGCTCCATGGGGAGTCTGCTTCTCCCTCTGACCTTCTCCTTGCTCATGCTCTCTCTCACTGTATGTCTCTCAAATAAATAAATAAAATCTTAAAAAAAAAAAAAAGGGATAGAAACAGGTATGTCATGCTCGCAAGAGTCCAAAGAAAACTGGAGTAGCTAAACTAACATCCAAGTAGATTTCAGGCAAAGAACATTAACCAGGGAGAACTTGCAGGATTATATGGGTAAAACGTCAAGTAATCGAATACAAAAAAAAAAGCGTAAACATTAATGCCCCAAATAACAAAGCTATGAAACACATGCGGCAAACCCGATAGAACAGCATGGAGACAAATCTGTAGTTCCACGAGAAGACGTCAACCCCCTTCTGCCAAAACTAGATAGAGCAATAAACAGAAAACTGGCAAAGATACAGCACCACCGCCACAGAGCAGCCTCAGCAAGCTGACCTGACCAGCTCACGGCGCTCCCCACAGGTCCTTCTCAAGCGCACCGCGAACATTCACCCAGACAGACGATACTCTGCACTGAAGACAAGTCTCACAAGCTTAAGAGGGTCCACGTCACAAGTGCGTCCTCTGACCAAGGTGGAATTCAACTGGAAATCAGTAACAGAAAGATCTGTAGAGCATTCTCAAGTATTTGCAAACTAACAGACGTCTCAATAACCCCTACATCAAAGATGAAATCAAAGCAATTGTAAAGTATTTGAACTGAATGAAAATGGAAACAGCATATCAGACCCTGTACGAAATCCCTAAAACAGGACTTAGGAGAAAACCAAATATTTGTATCTGAAAACAAGAAAAGTCTTAAATAATGCGTCAGCTTCCAACTTATGAAATTAGAAAAAGGACCAATTCAATCCAAAGCAAGCCAAAGGACAGAAACTATAAAGATCAAGACAGAAATCGATGAAGTAGAAAATAGAAAAATAACAGAGAAAATCAGTGACATCCACACTGGGTCTCTGAGATCAGTAAATTGGTAAGCGTCTAGCCAGACTCGTCAGGAAAAGAAAGAATGGTCAGCATCAGGACCGTGAGAGGTGGCACTGCCACGGACTTCCGCGGCTGCTTAGGAAGAAGTGATGGAACATGAGGAATGACGTCGCGACAACAGAGCCACGGCGCAGAGCGACTGGATCACCCGCACACCCGCCGACTCTTGGGCCGGAGCAGGAGCCAGGGCAGCCCAGCCTCGCTCACTCCCCCCAGAAAGCCCTCCGGACCACAGTGGGCCTCTGTGGTTCAGTGCTACCAGAAATTTTTAAAAGAAATGAATATTTCAGAAAATGGAAGAAAATGGAACCCAGTAACTCACCGGGTTAAAAACTGAAAAAGACATTCATCATATTATTAATCCCAGTAAATACAAAAAAAAGCTTTTAATCAAATTCAATACCCATTCCTGATCAAAACAAACGAGGGCCAGAACTGCAGGGACTCCCTCCGTCCGAGAAGCAGCATCTACGAAAGCCCCAGGGCCAAGCGCAGGTGGCAGAGAGAACACCGCACGCCTGCCCGAGCCTGGGGGCCAGGAGAGCTGCTCGCACCCCCTCCCGCCACATGGCGCCGCGGCCCCGCCAGGGCAGCCAGGCCACAGCCCAGGGGCCTCCAGGCCGCAGGGGGAGAGGTGACGCATTCTTTGATCACAGATGGCATCGTCATTTATGCAGAGAACAGGCTGGAGGCTACAGAGAAAGATACTAGCAAAGTTGCGGGATGCGGGGTGCGGGGTCAACACACAGAAGTCAATGGCGCGGGCAGCATCGAAGCAGGAACCAAAACCTGGAAAGCAGCACTACTGGGGACGCCCGGGGGGCCGGTGGGTTAAGCATCTGCCTCCGGCTCAGCTTGTGGTCCGGGGTCGTGGGATGGAGCGTGGTTTCTGGCTCTCTGCTCAGTGGGGGGGCTGCGCCTCCGTCTCCCGCTGCCCCCCCCACGTTCACGCTCACGCCCTCGAGTAAATAAACAAAATCTTAAAAAAAAAAAAAAAAGCAGTGCTTGAAAGTCTCACACTGTATGTTAACTGGAATTGAGACAAAAACCTGAAATTATAAAAAAGAAAAAAACGAAAGCATCAAAAAGAAAAAGCAGCGCTGCTGACGTAACAGCACAGGAAAACCTCGGAGCCAATCCAACAGCGGCGCCAGAAGGCGCCAGGGCCTGCGCCCGGAGAGTACGGCGCGCGCGGAGAGGCCTCGAGTTGCTCACACGAGCGGACGAGCGCTCCGGCGCGGGCTGGGAAACGCAGGGTCGCTAGGCCCGCTCTCCTCGGACCCGTCTGTCACACCCCCACAGCGACCCAATCACAGCCGCGGCCGGTTTTCCTTCGCGGAACAGCAAGCTGACCAAGGACCTGGGGAAGGGCGGAGCCGGGCGCGCCCGTCAGCTGACGGCAGGACACAAGGCCGCATCCACAGCGGCAGGGAGCGACACCGAGATACACAAACACACCAAGTGAGCACAACAGGGACCAGAAACAAGCCCCCACGCAGGGACAACGGCCTCTAACTGAAGCGCGACGATCCCCGGGGGCTGAGCCCACCCGGCGACACACGCGAGAGCCACTGGGTCTGCACGGGCCGAGACGCGGACTCGGATGCGCACCTTGGCGCACCTTGCGTCACCCCCGGCTCCGCTGCGAGTGGATCTCACACCTGCGTGTAAACCCTAAAGCTACGGAAGTCCTAGGGAAAGGCGGAGCAGGGGCCTCTGTGACCGGGGTCGGGCGCCGCCTGCGCACCACAGGCCCAGCCCCCAGACAGCGGAGCACCCCGGGCCCGCCGCTCGCCCCCAGCTCGCCCACAGCTCTTCAGAGCCGCGGGTGAGAAGAGACGGGCGGGGGCGGGGCCTCGTGAAGCACCGGCGTGAAGGGGTGTGTGACCGCGACACAAGTCCCAGAGCTCGACACGACGGCGACTCCTGCAAGGACGGGCGAAGTCCCGCAGGGACGCGAGTCCACGGGAGCCCTAGAGGCCCGCGGCTCAGCGTGAAGCGAGGCCCCGCCCCAGCGGCCCCCGGGAAGCACAGGGGAAAACCACAGGGACATGCGCCACACACGCACTAGAGGACACCTGGCACGTCCGGGAGTTCAGCTCGCTTCCCCACGCGCTGCCCGACCCAGCCGCTCCGCACCGAGCTGTGCCACCGGGACCGAAACGCGGCCCCACCAACACTGTCCCCGAGCGCTCCCGGCAGTGTCCCCAAGCAGCAGAGGCCTGGGGCTGGGCCCATCACCTGGCCGGGCAGATGCATCAACACGGCAGGGCAGATCCAGGCGATGGGACACTAGCCGGCAGTTACACACGCACAACGACACACAAGAGCCTCAGAATAATTCTGCTGAGTGGAAGAAACCAGACCAAAAAACACACAGAGAGAGAAATGTCATTTATATAAAGCTCTGGAGAGACAAACTCATCTCTAGTCCCCGCGGCCACATGGGGGTGGGTGGGGAGGGGCAGGAGGGAGGAATCCGGGACAGGCGCAGGGACACTCGCAGGTGCAGGACAGGCTCCTGGTCGTGACCCCAGTCATGGTTCTCCACGGGAACACATGTGTCAAAGGTGTCACGCCGCATGCTTTAGTTACATGCGGCTCTAGTACACTGGTCTTTACGAAGCTGCTTTGAAAGACGACTACGCAGCAATAACCCCGACTCAACCCTTCAGAATCCAGGGTTCATTTGTTCTGTGGACTTAAACGATCCCCACAGGTCAACGGCAAGTGTAGACGAGCAGGATGAAACCACCATTTCTTCCGCGGCTGATCCCAAACATATCCTTTTCCATCCCATAAAGAGTCACAAAAATACAGCAACACTGCATTAAAATCACTTCTTTCTCTAGATCAGGAATTGGCAAGCTCTTCCTGTAAAGGGCCAAATCGTGAGTATTTTTAGCTCTGAGGGCCCTGCGCTCTCACTCACAGCTCCTCAGAGCTGCTGCTGTACCACAAAAGCAGCCCCAAGCACTGTGAACAAAAGTGGGCGTGGTTGAGAGCCAATAAAACTTTATTTATAAAATGGGGGGGGCTGGACTTGGCCTAGGGCCAGAGCAGGCAGAGCTGCGGATCAGGGCTTCTCCCAAGGGGTTCCCCATGGTGCAGCAACATCACCTGGGAACTTCCTGGAAATGCAAATGCCCAGGGCCTAGCTCAGACCCAGGATCAGACACTCGGGGCGTGAGACCGAGCAGCTCGTCATTCCTGAGAATTCTGAAGCTCGTTTAAGAAAGTGCTGGCCCGGAAACCCAGCCAGAGCGCGGGACCCATCAGAGCCAAGAATGAAGACGCCAAACCAGACGCTTCACAGAAGGCTACAGACCACGCGCCCCAGAGAGGGCGGCGCTGGGCCCCTGCACTGTGGGGTGCAACAGTCTCCCGACTAAGACACTCGAGAGAAAAAAGTCCAGACAGGCAGGCAGGATCAGGAGCCGCGTCCGGACAATCCTCTGTGACCGGAGGGCGGCTGCGGGCTCTTTTCACTCCTTGACAAAGTGTTCAACCTGCCTTAAAAACAAGCTCGAGAGCGTCTCACATTCCCCTTGGCTCTGCAGGTCACTCCAAACTCCGACCTCTGTCACTCCTTGGGCCTGACCCAATCTGACACTACAGGGTCTGGGTCGCTCTTCCAAACAGCGGTCAAGCCCTTACTCCGCCACAGACGCCGAAGCGAACTGTGTGTGCACGCGCACGCACACACGCACACGGACGCGCACACGCATGCACACACGCACACAGACGCGCACACGCACGCACACACGCGCACGGACGCGCACACGCATGCACACACGCACACAGACGCACACACGCGCGCACACGCACGCACACACGCACGCACACACGCGCACGGACACGGACGCACACATGCATGCGCACACGAACACGCACACGGACGCACACGCACGCGCATGCACACGGACGCGCACACGCATGCACACACGCACACGGACACGCATACGGACGCACGGACACGGACGCACACGCACACAGACACGCACACGCATGCACACGGACACGGACGCACACACACATACAGACGCGCACACACGGACACAGACGCGGACGCGCACACGAAGCGACAGGCCAAGAAGACAAGTCCTGATCATCTGAGCGTCGCTTCTGAGTAAAATCACAAACCCCGGTGGTTCCTGTGTCTTCCTTTTCAAGGGGCTCTTTATGTCCTTCCTTCCTCGGTGCTTAAAATGCCAAGACCTTTTGCGAATTCAGAAAACACATGAAGAAAACAGAACGATTAAACTGCATCATTTGAGTAAAGAAAAACCAGTTTTAAGATGGAGGCGCAAAATGCTTCAACCCCAGGCTCTCGAAAATCGCCAAGGGGCACCCGGCCAGCTCTGAAAATGGAGCAAGCAGCTCTTGATCTCAGGGTTGTAAGTTCCAGCCCCATGCTGGGTGTAGATTTGCTTAAAAATAAAGTCTTAAATACAAAAAACCTGCCTACCCTGCTCTTCAACAAAGAGGAAGCTTGTGGACCTTGAGCACATGCGGGGGCACGAGATGGCCAGGAGGGCAGGCCGAGGCAAAAGAGCTTCGGGGAAAGAGCCCCGGGCGCCACAAGGGAAAGCTCGGGGCAGGAAGAGACCGGTCGCCACAGGACGCGGATGGGAGGTTTCACGGGAGCTACATCAGGGACCAGCCGCCAGGTCCCCATGAGGAGCGGTCAGGCGCCAAGCGTGGAGAAAGCGGAGCTCCGAGACAAGGCAGAAGCAGGATTTCGGAGGAAACCAGTGTTAGCATCCCTGGGGACGGGAGACGAGCTCACAGCCAGAGCCATGACACAAGAACAGGTGACAGCCGTTACAAAAGAAATAAAAACAAAGCACATCTTAGAAATTACAAATGAAATCACAAAACCCGAAAGTGGACAAGGAAACAGCGTCTGGCAGCAAACCCCAGGAAAGCCCTGGAAAACGACCCCAGAGATGGAGAACGAGAAGGACCAAGGCCTGCCAGGCCCGGCCAGCCAGAGATGCCCCAGAGCACAGAGACCCACGGACACCCACAGCTCAACCCCAAGCAGGGGCTAGGCTCCTGGTGACAGAGCTGGCACAGGACCACACCGATGCCCGGGGCCAGGCCCTCTGCGCCCACCCTCCAGGCACTGGGAGCCAGAGGACAGCAGAGAGGTGGGCCACACACCCAGTCCGGCACTGGGGGGCCTCCGAGGTGGGCCACGGCCAGAGGCATCGCCATGCCAAAGAGGAGGAAACAGGCAACCAACTCCAGGGCCCAGAGCAGAGTGAGGGCCCCGGGGCGGGGAAGACAGGGAGCAAGGTCAGGTATGGGACGCCAGATCTGGGGGAACACGGCCACACAGTCGTAAAGTAAGCACAAAGGATGGGTTCATCAAACATGAGCCCCGGGTGACGAGGGCAGGCCCCGCAGCGGCAGGCACAGGCTGCAGGGGGCTAGCGGCGAGGCTGGACTGGGGAAGTGGCGCCGCAGGTGACAGTTACAGGAGGTCAAAAGGATAAACAGTGAACAACAGGAAGTCGCTGCCAGAGGCCAAGTGGAGAGAAGAGGACGGGGATGCCAGGTTTGTGCCATTCACCGGTTAGCTGTACACCTTGTCCACGGATTCCCTAGGCGGCCCACGAAAGGTGAAGACAGCACCCACCAGAGGGGGCACGGGCCTGCCCAGGGAGTGGGGCGCCCGCCCGCGGCACTGTCACTCAACATAGCAGGCCGTGCTGGGCAGCCCCACAGGCGGGAACGGGCATCTGGAGGAAGGAGGGCCGCTGCAGCCGGGTGGGCAGCACGTGGAAGATCCCAGCCTGCTCCCACCCCTGGCCCACGGAGCCCACCCCGCGAGGCAGCAGTGACAGCTGGGCGTGCACACAACACCGTCTGACAGTCAGTGGGGGCGTGTCCAAGGCGTCCAGACTCAGGGCCAGGTACATTAAAATGAAAAAGCAGCCAAGTAAAGATCTAACGATCTTGAGCTTTCCGTCTGGTCCTTCCCGGGTGAGGCAGCACCACTGCAGGGCCACTAAAGGAACGGGAGGAAACAAGAGGGCCCACGATGTCCCAAGGACCTGGGACAAAAGGAGATGCAGGGGGAGGGGCAGTGCTGTGTCCTCGGCAAAGCAGGAAGGCGTCTTCCCTCAGCACAGACCGCCGCAATCCCACCGTCACCAGGCTCACGGAGGCTCGTCTTGGGCAGAGGGGCCTAGCAGAGGACACGGCCCGTGTGCTGCTGTGGGAGGGACCGAGGACCAGCCTGCCACCGGCTCCCAGCACGCCCACCCACCGAGGCTACAGCCTGATCTGTACCCCAGGCCTTCCAGACTTCAGAGTCATCTGGAGATGAACCAGCACGTACCCAAAGGACCCAGAGAATCACCGGTCCCCCTGGGCCCTCCTAGAGGCCACTGACAAACGCAACCTGGGTGTGTGAAACAAAGAACACACGGCACAGCTCAGGACCCCGAACGCTATGGGACCGCAGCCCCAGAAGGCATGCAAGGTGACCCGTGCCTCCTCTGCCACAGCCAGGGTCTCACGGCAGCCCAAGGAAGGGTCTGGCTTTGCTCTCAGCACCTCCAGGGAGGCCCTTCCCAGACTGCAGGGCAGCGGGATGACCTCCCTCAGCGAGGGCAAGGCCACAACATCAGGACGGCAGCCCTTGGTGCAGCGCGTGGGGGGCCTGGGAGGACTCCTCAGTCAGAGTAAAGGCCTCGATGTGGGTCAACAGGATGAACGTGGCTCGCGAGTATGAAGGACGCAGAGAAACGGAGAACCTTCCCCAACGGGAAGCACTCTGGCCAGGACGTTTGCTCTGGTCCACAGTGTACACGGGCCACCGGCACTAACCCTGGCCAAGGCCTCTGCTGACGAGTCCCCCACCCTCCACTCACCCTTACTGCGCCCTGGAAGCCGTGGGGCTCCTTCCCACTGAGGCGCAGGCTCCCCAAGGCCGGAACCCCCCATCTGATGAAGGTCTCTGTGCAACACGCGACACACAGACTGACACGAGGGCGGGGTGGCGAGGGGCAGGGGCAACAGCTAACAGCACCGGGTATGGGAACACACTGGGGGGGGCAGCCAGCCCCCCACAATGCCCCCCACCCGGGCCCCCACCGGCAGCCTCGCGAGAAGGCCTGTCCCCGCCTCTGCCTCCTGCTGCCGGAGTCAGGTGACCGCACGGGGGAACACGGCCCCAGGCGCGAAAGCGAGACCCCTGGCTGAGGCCGGAGCCTTGGGCGCAGAGTGCGCGTGGCCGAGTCCCACGTCAGGCCCCGCGCTGGCAGGGAGTCTGCTACCGATTCTCTCCTCACCGCCTCAGTCACTGGTGCTCTCCCAAGTAAGACAAAATTTAAAAAAAAGAGGGAGTTGAGGACAGTTTCAATGCTCTCGTTCCAATCCAAAACAATGGGACAAGCGTCTGAAGGAGGCCACGGCCCCACCCAGGCTTCCTTTCCCTCCTGACCCCAGTCGCCACACACAACGACACAGGAGCCCGGGACGGACACGTCCCAGCACAGGGAGCGAGCACAGGAGAGCACTCTGAGCGGGGAAGGACGTGAGCGACCCCACGCCACCGCCCTTCCGGGCACAGCTGACAGAGGCACAGACGCGGGACGGGGGAAATGTCAACAGACACAACCTCGCGGGCGGTCCCCAAAGCCAGGAGCCAGAGAAAACCGTGGGGCGGAAGCAAGTGGCTCCGTTTCTATAAATGACTTACGGCAAAGAGAGGCGGGAAGACGGGCAACATCCCCCTGAGAGACATCCTCCACATCTCCGTCTGCCCTCGGGTGACCCAGCCACCCTCAGCAGGGGCCCGGCCGGGAGAAGGCCGTGCCTGTTGTGGGGACGGGGCTCTGCGCCTCTGGCCCACCCTGCTGATGCGGCTCCCTCAGGCCCCAAGAACGCGCAAGCCAGCCATTCCCCCCAAGGGTGTAACGGTGTCAGGGGGTCTCAGGAAAAAGACCTCAGGAGGGACTGAGGTCTGGGGGTGGCCAAAAGGGACAATTTAGCCACCGGAACAATGGCCAGAACGGACCACAACCCTGTCGCAGACTGAATCAGAAACACAGTGGGCAGTGACGGTCCGGCAGGAGGAAGGAGGGCGGGCAGGCGCTCCAGGAGAAGCGGACACGGGGTTCACGGTAACGGGGTCAGCGGGGTAGGGCAGGGCCGTTGAACCACCGGGAGAAAGTTCAGCACGGCAGATGCGGAGGAGGTCTAAAGTCCTCCGCGTGTTACTGATTAACCGCGCAGGGAAGAGGCAGACCCCGCCCAAGAGCACGATCAAAGTTCCCGGCCTGAGCAGAGGCCGGCCACACGAGCATCCAGCCACTGCTGGGGAGGACGCCGTGGCACCGGCAGGCTCCCATCTGAGATGCGGGAGCTGCATCTGACCAGGGGGCACACCTGACCCCAGGTGTAGATGCCTAACCCACAGGCTGCCCCATGGCTCCCAATGGACCCATGTCACCAAGGACCAAAGGCAGGGGAGGGGCCCCGAAGACAGGCAGCTTGGGGGCAGAGGTGTGTCCTGGCGGGTCCTGGGCAGATCGGGGCTACGGGCTGCTCTGGCGGGGGTCATCTTGTTGTGCCAACACGAGGACGCCCTCACCTGCAGGACACACACGCCAAAGACGCGCTCGCCGATCAGAGGGTGCGCCCACACCACACGGTGTCCGCACTCGCAAACCTCAGGGAGTGCACCTCTCGTGACTCCACTGGAGGCCGGACGACTGTCCAAAACAAAAATCCCAAGCCAAGGAGAAGCAGCGGGCTTACAGACCCCTCTCGGCTCCTCCATCGGCTACCCGCACCTAGAGGATGCAGGCAAACACATGAGGGCCAAAAAGGGGTATGAGGCACCCTCGGGATGGCCCACCCAGCAGGTGCCACATCTGAGCCGTGGGCTGTGCAGGACTATGAACTCCACCCCGGAGTCCACTCAGCGGCAGCCACGGGACACCTAGCTCTCAAAATCCCCAATTTCAGGAACTGTACCAAACCCTGGTCATAAAAACCAGTATCAAATTCCAGCTCAACGCTCCAATACAACGATCCAGGAATCCGACGTGCGTGTGGACTGGACCAACAGCAGCAGGAGGACGGAGAGAAGCGCTCTCGGTCCGGCCAGGCCTGTCGAGCACAGAGCCAAGACCCTGAGACCCTAGCCCGCAGCCAGGGTGCCCGACAGCTAGAGACGTCCGCTCCAGGAGGCCCTTCTCACAGCTCCTCACCCCACACGAGCAGGACAGGGCACCGTGGCTCTCGCAGCTGGTTCTCCACTCACTGCCTTGTTCTCATTTTCTGAGAAACCTCACTTTTCCAGATAAGAACTGCCCTGGGGTCGGGGGCACCGGCTGGCTCAAGTCAGTAGAGCATGCGATTCTCGATCTTGGGACATGAGTTCAAGTCCTGCGTGGGGCCCATTTAAGAACATAAAAATCGCTCTGGGGTCAGTTTTACCTGGTTCAGATCACCGCAGTGGATGAAGCCACCACTGCCGGCTGAATTACCAAAAGCCCTGTCTGAAGAACTAAAAAAGGCCACCCCACTGGAAAACACATCCTGGGGCGCCTGGGGTGGCTCAGTCGGTGAAGCGTCTGGCTTCCGCTCAGGTTATGATCTTGGGTCCTGGGATCGAGCCCCGTGTCAGGCTCCCTGCTCAGCGGGGAGTCTGCTTCTCCCTCTGCCCCTCCCCCTGCTCACACTCTGGCTCTCTCTCTGACCAAGAAATAAAGTCTTTGGAAGAAAGGAAGGAAGGAAGACACCTCCTACCAGCCTTGCTCTGAAACAGACCTCTGGCCTTCCCTCCAGCCAGAAGTCACCCGAAGATCAAACTTGGTACCAGCCCATCACCAGGCACTGCTTAGGGCACGTCTGTGTGCCGCCCCCAACCACACCGAGCCCAGGAGCCTGGGATGTCCTCAGCCTGGACGGCTTCGAGGACAGGGATGGCTCCCGGCATCCCAGCGGGTGAGTCAGGGACCGTGTGGACTTGATCACACAGAGACCCGGTCAGACACTCCATCACCTGTCTCATAGGGGACACCACACTGTGGAAGTCCAGGGGGGAGCACAGCCTGCAGGGGTCACGGACAACGGACCGCACGGGCCCCAAGACATGGGCACAG
Source organism: Lontra canadensis (assembly GCF_010015895.1). Taxonomy (NCBI): domain Eukaryota; kingdom Metazoa; phylum Chordata; class Mammalia; order Carnivora; family Mustelidae; genus Lontra; species Lontra canadensis. The sequence continues at coordinate 1,013,466 of NW_022631019.1, read as the reverse complement.
GGAGCCTAGGCACCTGGCATGCCCCGTGCGGTCTGCTCACATCACCTGCTGTTGTCCATCCGACCGGCACGGCTGCCTCCTGTCAGCTTCCCTGGCTCTGGGAAGAACCAGAAGGTGCAAATCTTCATAGCACGGCACCCTCATCACCCTCGTCACCCACTACAAGAGGGTAAGCTGAGGCCCAGGGAGGTGGTGTGACCAGAGTGAGGACAAGACCTGGGCCCAGGCTCTCTGTCTCTCTCTGAACTTCTAGAAACTCCTACTTGGCCAAAAATACCAAAAAGCTTCAATGACTCCTGCTTGCAGAGAAAGTGAGGTAAGGAGAAGAGGGGGTTAACATCAGACTCAGGGACAGCAGCCTGCCTCGCGGGGAGCAGCACGACGCAGGCAAGCAGCCTCAGAGAGATCTCCAACTCCCATTTTCCTTACCCCAAACACAAAGGGCCACCCCATCCCCCACGTAGGTAGGTCGCAGCCAGGCTTTCCTTCTGACCAGCACTCAGGGGGCGGGGGGAGGGCTGGTATTTGCAAACCAAACATCAAGGATCCTCCCCCTCCCAGAGTGCCCTACCCTCATTAACACAGAGACAGAGCTGTCCCCAGGACCAGGAACCTCAGGTCCCTCAGCTCCACGCCTGCTCCTGAGCAGGAGGCCAACACGGGCCATCTGGGAGCCAAGTAACAGGAATGGCTGCTGGCAGTGAGTCACCGGCTCGGTGAGCGCAGCCCCAGGGATGGGGACACAGGCAGTGGGGGCCCCACGTGTCTATCCCAGACAACCTCCAGGCCCCTGGAGCCACCCCAGGACCTCCAGGCCAACACCCTAAGAGGCAGTGGGCCAGGCCCTCCGGGGCTTGGGAGAAGGGCCGCGGCCACCCCTTCAGCCTCACAGCTTTGGTCACGTACACACACTCGCCTTCCCATGAGGGGCCAGAACACGGTGGCATGTGGCCCATGTGAAGGACCACTGTCCCCCAGGCCACCCGTCACCCCCAGCCTCCTGGAACCAACAGAAGCAAACTAATGCAAACCAGGGCCCAGAACAGGCCTGGCCCTCAAAGTCCGCACACAAGGGCCGTGAGCCGCACAGACGACTGCCAGCCTCACGGGAAAGGACGTTCACAGGTGGAGAGAGGAAGCAAAGGGGCCGACGGTCCCGGGCACGTGCTTCCCAAGCTGCCAACTTTTCTAAAGCTGCAGTGGACTTGGCCACAGAGCTTGGCCACAGAGCCACCACACTCCCCCAGCCCGCCCTGTGCACTCAGGTACCCACCTCCCTTCATCCTGCCGCCTAAGGGCAGCCCAGGGTCCTTTCCTCCCGCTCGCTGGGTAAAGTCAGGGTTAAGACATTGGGCTCTGAGCTGTCCCCAAGCTGTTGTCTCCTCACATGAGTCCCTTATGCCACCCACACCTGGTGAGGGGACTGAAAGAAAGGAAGATCTTTGGTGAGAAGCATCACTCTCAGTGAATCCATTCTTTTTTTTTTTTAAAGACTTCACTTATTTATTTCAGAGAGAGAGAGAGAGAGAGAGAGAGAGAGCGCGCGCGCGCGCGCACAAGCAGAGGGACTGCAGACGGAGAAGGAGAAGCAGGCTCCCCGCTGAGCAAGGAGCAGAAACTGGGCTCAATCCCAGGAACCCGAAATGGTGACCTGAGCCAAAGGCAGACACTCAACCGAATGAGCCACCCAGGTGTCCCAGTGAATCCATTTCTGTCTTCAAGAATTTCTCCAGATATGCAGGGCGCCTGGGGGGCTCAGCGGGTGAAGCCTCTGCCTTCAGCTCAGGTCACGATCTCAGGGTCCTGGGATCGAGTCCTGCATCCGATTCCCAGCTCAGCAAGGAGTCTGCTTCAGATTCTCTCTCTCCTTCTCCCCCTGCCCCTCTCCCTACCCATGACTGCACATGTGCTCTCTGTAAAAATAAACAAAAGAAGAGAAAGAAGAAGAAGGAAGAAGGAAGAAGCAGGAGGAGGAGGAAGGAAAAGTGTGCGCCAAGCAGCCCAGCCGCTCCTCAGAGCCTGTGGCCCCCTCGCTGCCCTCTCCCATCCCCAGGCCATGGCCCAGCCTTCTGTCCCAAGCTTGGCCCTGTCCAGGCACACACGCACACAGGCCACAGCTCTCATGCAGGCCTCTGTAGAAGGCAAAGGTAGCTCTCAGCACAGTGGGCAGAGTGGGGCCACCAGCCCACCAGCCTGACCCTGCGGCCCTAAGCAGGTTCCCTCTCCCGGCTGGGCACAGGCCAGGCACACAGTAGATGCTCCATAACAAAATGACACGTGCTCCCGCCATGAGACTTGCTCCCCCAATGACACAGCACCTCACCCCAACAGGCCGCGGCCACCTCTGCACTGGGCACGAGCCCCGTCCAGATGCGACAGAGTTCCCGTGGCACCAGGCTCTCCTGCAAAGAAGGGGGGTCTCTAGGGGCGCCTGGGTGAGCGTCGGACTCTCGGTCTCAGCTCAGGGCTGGATCTCAGGCGCCTCACTGGGCTCCACGCTGGGTGTGGAGAACCCACTTAAGATGTGTCCCCAGCCCAGAGATGCCCCTGCCTCGGCCGCACCAACAGAGGGCTGGCCGAGCCCACTACGCGCAGCAGACGGGCCACCGCGCGCCACTCGCCACAGCGTGACGGGACTGACGCGGGGAACACAGACAGGCTCCTCCAGGCCCACAAACAGCCCGACTTGAGACGGGACAAAGGACCTGAACAGACGTTTCCCCCCAAACAACACCCGTGTGGCGGACAGCATACAAGACAATGACCAGCACTCGGCATCTGGGAACGCCCGGCAGCGGGACCGGCAGAGACCACCTGGCACTCACCAGGACGGCTCCCTTCTCGAAAACACCGGGAACACCCTCACAAGTGTCCTCAGCAAGGACGCGCGGAAACGGAGACCCTCGGGCACGGTGGGCGAGAGCGGAACAGGCCGCCGCCGTCGCGGAAAACGGCGGCTCCTCGAACGGAAGCAGTTCCAGGAAGCAGCAGCGGGTCTCAGGGCCTGCGCCCCAGGGCGGGAAGCGGAGTCTCAGAAGGCGACCCACGCCTGCGTTCAAGGCTGCGCTCTCGAGAGCTAAGCCGTGGGAGCAACCGCAGTGCTCCTCCCCGTAGGTTCGGCCTCAAGGACGGACATGCCAGCGCCGCGCCCAACGTGGACGCACTTTGCAGAGACACCAGAAACAGGAGCACAGACCCTACAGGACTCCACTCACTGGAGGTCCCTACAGAAGTCACATTCCGGGACAGAAAGGACAAGGTGGACGGCTGGGGGAGGGGAGAGGGAGCGAGTGTTTCGCAGGAACAGACTCTCCGTTGGGAAGATGGAAAAATTCTAGAAATGGGAGACATATACCACATGACACAGCACAATGTGGACGTCCTTACGTCCCCGAGCCGTGCACTTAAAAACGGTAAAGAGGGGCGTCTGGCAGGTTTGCTCGGTGGAGCGAGGGACTCTTGATCTCAGGTTGCAAGTTCAAGCCCCATGTTGGGTGTAGAGCTCACGTGAAAAAAATGGCTAAGACAGCAAGTTTTGTGATATATACTTTTTAACCTTAATAACACAAATACACAAGGCAAATTACAGAAATTCTAAAAATAACACACCGGCCAAAGCCACTAGAAAAAAGTTAAACCATGAGATTTTCACCTTCCAAACTAACAGAGAAAGATATCCTGAATGACGGTAACCCAAGCTTGCGAAGGGATAGGAAAATGAGCACCTACTTAACTCTGTGGGGATGTGAACGGGAGAGCTGTGGGAGAAAGAATTCGGTAACAGGTAAAATCAAGAACTCTTGAGGGGCCCCTGGGGGGCTCAGTGTGTTGATCGTCCGCCTCCAGCTCAGGTCAGGATCCCAGGGTGTAGGGATCGAGCCCCGCATCGGGCTCCCTGCTTGGTGGGGAGGCTGCTTCTCCCTCCCCTACTCCCTCTGCTTGTGCTCCTTCTCTCGCGGTCTCTCTCTGTCAAACAAATAAATACAAATCTTTAAAAAGAAGCCCTGAGAAGGCCCTACACCTTCCCAGTGCCTGAGCAGGGAAACCGTCAGACCACATACCAGCGCCACCCCCGGCAGGGATTACGAGGCAGAAGAGACAGACGTGTGGACGCTGTGTGTGCCCTCTCTGACCCGCCGAGCCTCCTGTAAGAAACTCGCCCCACCTGACCTCACACGTGCCCAAGGAGATGAGCTCAGAGAGCGGACCTCAGCCACCACGGGACAGAGGACCTGCCCTCCCTGCAGGGGCTGGCCCACCGGCGGAGCCACGTCAGGAAACCATTCCGTGGGATCCAGGCGCCCGACTCGGTCCTCTCGCCCCCAGCCCATGCTGCAGACACGCGCACACACGCGGGCCAACAACCAGCTGCCGCTGTTTTCCGCGGCCACCCAAGTGGGAAGCCAGAAGGCCACCAACACAAGAATCGGGACAGGCCACAGGGCAATGAGGCGGCACACGGGAGTGACAAGAGCACCAGGTGAGAGTCCCGCAGAGATGAGAGATGAGCATGACTGATGGGGCCGTGCCAGCTACGCGGGGACACAGGTCCAGACATGGGAGGACACAGGGGAGGACGTCCCTGGAGAAACTCGAGCACAGTGCAGGGCTCCCCCTGGCCAGGGGCGGGGAAAAAAGCGGCCGACAGCCAGCAGGCACCTGCCTTCCTTGCTCGTCCCCGGGGCTACACGAGACTTCTGGGAAGCATCAGAGGCAGGACACTCCCCAAAGCATCACCTGGAGCCACGCACAGCGCGCGCCCCAGGTGTTACTTCCAGAACCCTCAACGGCACGAGGACTTTGAAACGCCTGCCAAGCGCGCACACGCGCGTGCACACAGAGGCGCGCGTGCACGGGAGGCCCGTCGCCCACCGGCCAGGCGGCCCTGGGTCGTGTGCAGCAACCTCGGAAGAGCCGATTCTGAGACAGCCGGAGCCGGACGCGGGCGGGCGTTCTGACCTCAGTCCCCTGCCGGCACCAGGATCACGGCCTTCCGCAACACTGGGTATGTCAGACGCTGAAATGCCAAACGGTGAAGGAAGATGCTGGGATTCGCTTTGGGAGAGGGCGACAGCCCGCTGCGCACGCAGTCGGGAGAAACGAGCGACTGAGACGCCGCGAACCGCTGGGCGGGCGCATGGGCTCGTGCGAACCATCTCCCGCTTTCAGTGTCAGCTTGAAACTTCCGAGCGTAACAGCACGTTTTCCTAAATCCACAGACACGTCCTGATGACGGGGCAAGAAACGCGCTCCCCACTGGCCCCGTGTCGGCGGGGCGGGGACAGGAACTCCCGCCGCGGAGGCTGGGAGACGCAGGGAGGGATCCGGGTGACTCCTCTGGGCTTCCGCTCCGCACAGCCGGCGCGCTCAAGCAACAACGGCAGGGGCGCCCGCATCGCCACCAAGCTTCTGCACCCGCCTCACCCCGCCTCCGGCCCCCACGCCGGCCGACGGGACCACGCCGGCCGAGGTTCGAGGGGCCACGGCGACAGCAGGCCGTGCTGTGCGTCAGCCTGGCTAGGTCCCTGCCGGCCCCCACGGATCACAGCGAGAACGGAGACCCAGCGTTTGTCACAGAGACTGAGAGAAAACAGATCTACCGAAGGAATCACAGTTCTCACGTGAGTGTCTAACCGACAAAACAGAAGGCCCATGTGCACAAGAGACATCAAGCCCAAGCAGGCAGGGAAATCTAAGGGTTCACTGAATACCACAGAGGACCCCTCAGTAACCCGAGACCATCTCGACAGCACGGACGGGGAAGTGAAGCAAGTTCTCCTGTAAACAGGAGGGGATCCCAACACAAACCCAGGGGACACATGCGCTGACCCCCCACCCAGCCGCAGCCAAGGAACACTGGGCCGGCCCTGGCTGAGCCCACAAGGTGCACACCACACTCTGGTTTGGAAGATCGGGGGGCGAGGGTGATGCAGGAGGGAAGCTTCCCACCGCACGGCCAGGAAGGAGCCCCAAAGTTCGGAATTCCCCGGGGCCTTCGGCAGGCGTCAGAGACCAACCGGGGTGTACACTGTGGCCACGCCAGGACCCAGGACCCAGGACCCAGGCCCATCAAGGCACAGGTCATCAGGGCAGAGCCGGCCCTCTGTGGTCCCCTCAGTCAGGACCCTTCCTGACCTCCATTCCAGGACCAGGCCCGTAGCCCCGGCCCTGGGTGTTGCCATGGGCTCCTGGACCTGAGTTAGGAGCCCACGACCACAGCCGGCCCCACACTCCAGGAAACACGGGACACGCTGTCACTCATCGAGCCGCACCGAGGCGACCCAGCGGCTGACCTTGTTCTTACAGCTTCAAGAGCTCCCTAAACTGAGACAGAATCGACCAAGGTCAGGCCAGCTGGGCGACACTTACTGCACACAAGAATGTTTAAAAAAAAAAAAAAATCACAGTTTTGATAGTTCTGCAAAAAAAACTTAGCAAATTTACAACAAAACTGTCAAGTAATTAAGGCAAGGCACTTCACACATGAACTTAAACTGCTAATTAAAATCCCCTCGCTTAATTGACTACATTTGCATATCATTCAACTTGGGAGCACAATTTTTTTAATGGTTTGGGCAACACAGTTGTAATGCCAGGAAGCAGGAGGCAGCAGGTAAGGCGGAGCCAGCAGTACCCACCGCGGCCACGCGGCCACACCGGGAGCCGAGCTGCGGCCAAGGCCACCCAGACTGTCCCAGAGGCGCGGAGGTCACCCACCCCAACGGGGCCAGCCAGCCCGGGGCCAGCTCCCGATGCAGCACTCTCGCTGCGGCCCAGGACCCCCCACCCAGGGGGAGAGGAGGAGACTTGCTCACTGTAGCCAGGGCTGGGGACAGCACCTCCCTGCTGCCCAGCGCTTCTGCCTCAACCACCACCCCCCACCCGGAGGGGAACGCCCGGCAGATTCCGGAACCACACGTGGGACGCACGCACCTGTCCCTTCCTCCAGGGAGAGGCTTCCCAGCTTCGCCAGCGGCACTCCCGACTGCCCCCTTCTTCCCTGGTTCCTCCACGTGCTCACCAAGCGCCAGCCCTGCCATTCGAGAAACATACAGCTCCCTGTGCCGAGGGGCTCAACCAGCGCTGGGGCTCAGGGGAGGGCCAACGCCGACCTCAGCACGACACACAGAACTCGGCTGGCCAGGATGGCTTTGGGATCCAGACTGGGCACCATGAGACCCAGGCAGATGAGAGGCCGCGGGTGTTTCAAACGGGGGTTGTTGTGTGACCCTTAGCGCAGAACCCGAGTAAAGACGGCAGACCAGTGTGCACGCCCCCCACGGCTGGACCACACGGGTCTGCAGAGACAAGAGGCATTTCTGGTCCCGACGGTTTCTGCGCAGCACCGAGGGGCTCTGGACAGAGAACGTCTGGCAATTAGAAGCATGTGTCCACAGGGATGGGCGGACAGCACAAGTGGTGCCCAAACCGCCATGGCCCCATGCAAGGAGGGAGCACCACCATGGGTACCACGAGACCCATGGATGCCACACGCAGAAGCAGTGACAATAGCAAACTCCAGGTCTGAGTACGCAGAGACAGAAGATCGGATGTGGAAAGGGAGCTTCCTCGAGGTAGGAAAGGGGGCATGGCCTGGTGCCAGCCAGCCTACCCCCACTACCGGCCCCAAGAAGGCCTCACCTCCCAGTCAGTCACCGTGGGGCTGGAATCACAAAGACAACACTCAGCTGACTGCAGACAGGCGTGGACAAAGCATGAGAAGCTGGCTCTGCTCTGAAGGGGAGGCAGACCTGGCCCACCATCACAGGGACTCACAGGTCATCCAGACACCCCCAGCCTCAGACCCAGGCAGCCAGCCAGCCTCGCTGGGGCCAGGGTCCCTGCAGGCAGCTGGTGATGGACGTGGCTGCTCGTCCCCCAGAGTGTGGGGCCAGGGCAGCACTGGGGTCCTTTCCTGGTCATGAAGCAGGACAGACCTTCCGTCTCCCCCGCCAACCCCGCTGCACAGCCCACTGTGAAGAGGGGGGTGCAAAGGAGAACATGCCACCAGGCCCAGGCTCCGGGCAGGTCCCTAGGCGTGAAGTCACAACCAACCGGTTCCTAAGATGATGTAGCTGGCGGTTCCTGTGGGACAGAGGAGCTACCTGACACCGGTCAGAAGACCCCAAGCCACAGCCACCACCCACATCCCCATGCCTAATGTGCTGCCCGCAGGCTCAGCCCCATTCCTTCCCATTGGCCTGTCCCACAGGGTCAGACACAGGGGCTGGGATACGCAGCTGAGCTGTCATCATGTGACTGTCACCCCGACATGCCACCTCATATGTGGCCTCAGGGGTGAGGCTAGGAGGAGAAGTCCACCCCGGAGCGCCACCAGCACCCTGGGCCCTTAGACCCCCCACAACCCAGCTCACCCTCAGGGCAGGATGAGCCCCTGGATGGGGCTTCCCTCCCACGTAGCAGCCCTACAGCCAGCCCTCCTGCCACCCAGCCCCGCCCCACAGCGGGTTCCTCTGTGGAACTCAGAGGGTCCCACATGGGGTCAACTCAGGGGGTCCTGAGTCCCCACAGCAACTCAGGGGGTCCCACAGGAAGCCTGTGCTCAACAAGACCTGTTTCTTTTCAAAGTAGCTCCGATCCCGGCGGAAGCCACATTGGGGCAGGCAGCGCGGCCAGGCTCGTCCACTTGCAGAGCTGACAATACCTTTGTCCCACAGCAGAAGCCAAGCATCTGGGTTCAAACAAGGTTTCAAGCACCCCCCACGGGCCTAAGCAAGCCACCTTCTTCAAGCCACGCCACACGACCAGGACAAGTGACACCTCAGGGACAACAGTCTGCCCGAGAGAGTTCCTACACCTTGCCTTCTCCAGCTAAGAGCAGAGCTACCCAAAAGCCCCCAACAACAGTGATTTCACGCCTCTGTGAGTCATTCAAGGAGTATTCGTTCCGGGGACCCAGCCGAGACCAGCCTGCGCCCTCCATGAGGCTGACAACACGACCACAAGCACACAGATCCCAGGCCCACCGCAACAAGGGCAGCCCGGAGAACCAAGCCGAGGGGCAGCCAGACCACGGCGGGCTGCGAGGCCCGGACCCGCACGCGGACACTTCCTGAATCACCACCTAGAGCTGAAAACCACCAAGTCGACGCGTCCCGTGATTCCTTCTCAGTCCGACAGTTACAGCAGATAAAACGCAAACACCGCGCACCACGGCGGCCTCCGCTGTTTCCCAGGCTCCTGCCAAGACCCCTCTCGAAGCCTCCCGTCTGTTTCACCAGCACAGAAGACACGAGGATTACCAAAGGGACAAGAATTTCTAGCAAAAACCAGAGCAGCACGCAGGCCACACACTGCAGGAACCGGCACCGCGGTCACCTGCAGGCCCACACACAGCCAGAGGGCTCCCTCCCCCACAGACGCCCCGGCCACCCCGGTCCTCCTTCCAGAGCCACCCTCATCCCCACCACCTCACGTCCACATCACGCCCAAGTCCCGGTCCTTCGCCGTCCTTCCTCCTTAGTAAATAAGGAGACGAGAGCAGCGGCGAGTCCCGGAAGTAGAGGACCCTCCCCTCGTCCCCCCAAACCAGCTCCCAAGCTCTGTGACCGGGAAGACCACCGCACCTCGCTGAGCGCCTCCAGCGATAATGCCAGCAGAGGCAGGAGGGCGTCCGGGCCGGCCTCTAGACCCGTGCCCCCGACTCACGAAGAACAGCGTCGGAGCTACGGCTCACCCCACCGCCAGGCCTGGGGACAGGCTAGAGGCTTCCCAGGCGTGACCCGAGTTAGCCCGGACACACCACACCTGGTCCCCTGGGGGAGCGAGCAGCCTCTGAGACGTGGGCAGGGTGGGGAACCATGCTGTGCTCGCACGTGCAACAGGGGACCACGTACGTACCCCCCAAGGGCTACCCACGCCTCTTCATCCCCACGGATAACCCAACGCTACCCGAAACCGGCTTCAGACCAAGCAAGGCCGTGGGGGAGGAGCCACCGCCACACACAGCCCCGCACCCCCAGGAAACGACTTCCTGTCCCTTCTTAGCAACTCTGATCTGCCCCCCACAGCTGAGCTGGTCGATAAACGGAAAATGGGGCGCAATGGGCATGTTCCCCAGCCCACGCCCAGGCTGCATCCCAATGCCCCCGCCCCCGCCCACTTTGCCTGTTTCCCCATTTCCTCAGGGACAGCAAACCAGGAGGGCGAGGGCCTGACCAAGAATGGAGGCCTTCTCCTCCCACCGCGGCTCTCACAGACCTGAAGGAAATAATTCAGCCTCTGTATTTTGACTCAAAACAAAGAAACTTTTTAAAAACATTTCAGTTGAAACTTGCATAATTCTTCCAGTGGAGAAATCCTCCCCGACTTTCGCAATCCTTAGAAAGAGACACATTATTGCTGCTTGTGGAACACTCTCTGGGCCACAAAGAGTCCGGCCGCCAGCCTCGGCCACCGCCCGCGGTCACCGCCCGCCAGACAGCTGGGGCTGCCCCGGAAGCACCGCCTCCCCCCGCAGGTCCCCGTGGCCAGGGGTGTGGGGCGGGGCTCGGTCACACTCCCCCAGACTTCCTCCTGCTCCTGGCCCGTCTGCCCTGGCCCGACATCTCAGACACACATCGCACAAACCGGCTGCGGAGGGCTGAGAAACCGAGACGCGGAGAGTCCGGGACCCTACTCCCCAGGCTCCGTGCTGCCTGGGGGACCCCGGAGAGGCAGCAGGAACAGACAAAGGTCACCCAATGACCCTGCTGCCCCAGGCCAGCTGCCGCCCTGGGAAAACTCCAGAGGCTAGGGACCCGGCCCAGCTCCAAAGACGGGTCCTGGAAACAGCAGGGTGGCCGACAGAGGGGCAGGCAGACAGATGGACAGGCAGCCCACACCTGGAGGACCGTCCAGACACGGCTCTGCACACACAGACAGGCCGAGGCCCCTGGCCGGCCTTGAGGCCCTCCCCCCTCTCGCACAGCCCACTGCGGGGCACAGGGAGAAAGCAGAGGCCTCGTTCAAGCTGCCGTAGCCCCCATGTGAGACGACTCCCAACCTTCACTCTGGGGCCTTCATCCGGGCGACCAGACCAACTTGCAGACCCCGTCCTTCTGCATGGAGGGGGGAGGGGCGGGGGAGGAAACAAAGCCCATCCAGGGTTACCACCAAGATAATTCAGAGCATCACCTGAGGTGGCTCCCCGCGTCCTCAGCCAAGCACCTGGAGGCAGAAAATCACCACGGAACCCCATAGAAGCCTACAGCAAAACAAGGGGACAAAGGGGCAACCGATCCTCTGAATCTCTGCCCACACAAGAGACGGCATCAGGGTAAAGCATGGTCACCCCAGGAAAGAGGGGGTCCCAGATGACGCACGTGGGTCACAGTTTGCTCCAGCCTGAAGAACGTTCTTTTTTTTTTTTTTTTTTAAGATTTTATTTATTTATTTGACAGAGATCACAAGTAGGCAGAGAGGCAGGCAGAGAGAGAGGAGGAAGCAGGCTCCCCGCTGAGCAGAGAGCCCAATGCGGGGCTCGATCCCAGGACCCTGAGACCATGACCTGAGCCAAAGGCAGCGGCTTAACCCACCGAGCCACCCAGGCGCCCCTGAAGAACATTCTGGACGGCACTCCTTCCCAAGAGAACTCCAGCTGAAAGGAGCAAAGCACGCCTCACTAGGGGAGGGTCCACGGGCTGGAACCCCCTTCCTGGCCGGTGCACTTAAAAGCCACAGTCACTCTCCAACGGGGCCACGGGACGCCAGGCCACCAGTGCTGCTGGCCGGGCCTCTGCTTTCAGAAAACACCGCCCCGTGACCAGGGAAAAGTCTCAGGTGACACGAGGGAGACTTCCCATGTGAGGAATTCAGACAAGTCCAGTCACCGGCGCTCACGCCGGCGCAGGGCCCTGGAGCACAACGACCCACGCGACAAGCCCCTCCAAGAACTCGGGTGTCCGGAAGGCAGGGGCTCGAGAAACACAGACAGGCCCGGCTCTCCAACCCGAGAATCAGGACACCCCACAGGACAGCAGTTCCAAGGAGCCCGTTTCCGGAGCCCAAGCACAGCCCTGCGGTCGTCCGAACGGGAAGCCTCTGGTGGCCCCGCAAGGAGCCGGGCCCCACGCAGCAGCCAAGCCGGCGGCACCGATGTCCGCCTCTGACAGCAACCGGCCTGATTCAGTCCAAATACCGTGAGGAACAAGCCGGAGGGACAGGGACAGAGCAAGGAGACAGAGGAGCAGAGAAGTCTCCGAGTCCCCACCTCCTCACCACATGTCCCCCCGCAACAAAATGACACATCCCCACCCCCACCTAACAGCGGACACTTGCACACCCCAGGAAAATACGACACCGCCGTCACACCGCTTACTACAGTCCCCATTTCACACACAGGGACATGGACACACAGAGCTTAAGCCACCGGCGCGAGGTCACGCTGCCAGCAGAGGCACGATGAGGCTGCTGGAGCAGCCCCACGGGGTTCCACATCTGGACTGGCCCACTGAGGGACGCCGAGGACGGCAACTTGTGGGGAAGGGCTCAGAGGTGGCTCCCCGGCCCCCCGGAGGTCCCTCCCGGCCCCGCGGCAGTGCGGCGCTGACCGCTGACTGCGTCTTGGCTGGCAGGAGCCCCCCAGCCTGGAACACACTCCAGCTCCCGCGGCCTCAACAGAACCCAAGGCCCCAGGGGAACCGTGTCCCCTACAAAGAGAATTCTAGCACATTCTTTGTTCCCTGCTGTCCTCATCCTTGGTGAGTCAAAAATATTAAACTAATCTTCCGAACAACTGAAAAAATTCCAAAACCAAATCCACAAATCAGCTGTCAAAGGCGGGGGGAAGGCGCAATCAGAGACGGACAGGGCTTTGGGGGGTGCGACGGGGTGGGGGGGGTCTTCCCAAGCAGCTCCTCCCAGCACACGTCGGCTCTGGGCAGCTGGGGGTCCGCTCCCACCCTGAGCTCCACCCGCCTCGCTCAGGGCCCTCGGCACACACACGGGCAAGCACGTGGCTGCGCCAGGACATTTAAAGAGGACGACGCACCCCATGACTCCCAACTGCGTGGTCACAGAGCCAAGGCAGCAGGCAGAGCCCCGAGCCCGGGCCGAGCAGAGAAGCTGGCGAGCGGGGCGTCCGCGGGGCGGCAGAGCCAGCAGCAGAGCCAGCAGCAGAGCCCCCCAGTGCTCCGGGAAGCCTGGCGCCGGGCGCCCGGTCCGGCTCACCAGCTCGAGGACGGCGGGCGGGCCCTGTGGCCTGGGGACCCCACCCACTGCGGACGAGCAGCTCTTCCTATCCGTGGGGAAATCCCTGTCTCACCCGCGGAGGAGCTTTAGGGCAGCATCAGGGAACGCATGGGAGAGGAAAGGCCGCCCCAGCAGCTCCCGGGAAGGCCGGCGCCGGCCTCGGCTCCCCGGGGCACGGTCCTGCTGCTCCCCACGCAGTGCCCGGGCCTGGCGCTCAGGCTGTGCCTTCCCTGAGCCGGGGACGGCCGCGCCCAGAACCACAGCGCCGGCCTTGAGAGACCCCGGCCCGGGGCCGCGGCTGTGACAAAGGGCCAGCCCCTGGGAGGCGGAGAGACCACAGCACCCACCCCTCGCGCCCCCCCGACTCAGGCACAGCCTGCCAGACAAGGGTCCCTGCCACGGCTCGGCCACGAACTGCAGTCTGAGGCCCCCCAGGCCGCGGTGGCTGCGGAAGGAACGGGCACCCCAAGCGGGAAAGCCCGCGGATCACGGAGGGTGCCCATCCCTCCACCCATCACCAAGTCACCCGAAGTCAAACGCTTGGGCCTCCCCTGCCAGCATCCCCCGCTCAGACCCCCCCCAACCCTGCCCCCCAGTCTGCGGCGCCGGAGCTGCGGGCAGGAGCGCCGCGGAAGGCCTGTGCACGCGCACACGCGGCCCCCTCCCGGCACAGGCAACAGGCCCTCCGTCCCCAGCCCCCTCTCCGCTCACCGAGACGCTGACACTCCGCTGGAGGGGCGCCCGGAGAAAACCGGGCGGGAGCATCTATTCACAGATTTAGAAAAAAAACTTTGATGCAGTAGCGGAATTAATTAGGCCTCCTCAGAATAGCAGAGCCGATGCAGCGCTCCGTGTGCGATTTAATAAGCCGGGGGCTCAGCAGAAAAGTTACAAACGCTTGGGGAGGGGAGGACACCAGGAAAAGGCGGCGAGGACTGCCAGTGAGGGGTCTCAGCGTCCAGCGGCCCGGGAGCTACCCAGCCGGCTACCCAGCCCGGTCACGGGTCCTCCGCCCGGCAAACAACAGAGCCCAGGCCACTGCCCCCGGCCCGCAGCTCTCAGGAGACGGGCACGGAAACGGGCGTGTCCGAAACAAACCGCAGGCCAAGAGCTGCTCCTACTCAGGGCCCCAGGTGCCCACTGACCAGGCCTCCAGTCCCGGGCCAAGCAGCCCCGGACCCCACACGGTGGGGGGGAGGGGGCGGCTCTGGGACTCCCACCCCGGCAGGCCCGCGGGAACACAGCTGCAGCCGCGGAGCCTCGGCCGGCCACCGCGGCCTGGACACCTGGCCTCGTCTCTGACTCTGGCTCCCAAGACTTCAAGGCGCAAACAGGCCCCACCGGGCCCAGTTCCATCTGCTGAGGACCAGCGCAGGCACCCCTCTGCCTGTGAGCGGGGGCCGGGGGGCCTCGGTCCACATACCCCCTCGCAGGCCCAGGCCCGAGGCTGCAGCCTGCCCTTCCCAGCCCGCCAGGGCAGCGGCTGCGGCCTCGGGGAGGCTTCTCCACCCAGCAGGCCAGCCCCCAGACCACCCAGGCCCCCCCACGCCAAGCCCGCTGACTCCTCACAGGGGTCAAGCCGGAGGACCTTCCCGCGCGACCGTCGATGGGGATGCCGACCCTACCCTGAATTTCTTCAAAATAAACCCAAATGCTGAGAAAAACCCCACATCGCACCGACCGAGTCCGCGGCCCAGGAGGCCCCCCAGCTTCCAGGCCCTGGGACCCAGCGCCCCGGTGTCCTCCCACCCCCACAGCCGGCAGGGACACTCACCCGGGGCACCCGCCGCTTGTACTTGTTGCCGTAGTCAAACTTCTCCTTCACGTCGTCCAGGCAGCGGCCCAGGCGCGCCTGCTCCTCCTTGCCCGTGTAGTCCTGGCTCAGCAGGATGTAGGCCCGCCAGTTGGCCGAGTCGAAGCCCCAGTGGCAGGTCCGGTTCTCCAGCGCCTTGTGCGAGTGCACCACGAACTTGTGCGGGGGGTACATGAGGCGGCAGTCGAGGCACTGGATGCAGGCGGCGCTTGGGCTGCTGTAGAGCTCGGGCACCAGCAGCCCCTTGCACTTGCCGAAGCACTCGTGGTACACGCGCACGCTGCGCTCGCTGAGCTCCAGGCCCAGCGCCAGGCTGGCCGCCAGCTCCTTCTTGCAGGGCGGCGGGTAGGCGCCACCGTACAGCAGCGCGTTGCACAGGCGCTCGGCGTCCGTCTTGGTGATGAGCCCGCACGAGGGCGCCGAGAAGGGCAGGATGCCCATGACTTTGAGGATCTCCAGCTGGTCCGCCGTGCAGCGCGAGCAGTAGATGTGCAGCTCGTCGCACACCGAGTTGATCTGCTGCAGCGAGAAGTCGCGCAGCACCGAGTTGAGGATCTGCGGCAGGCACAGGCGCTTCTCGCCGCCCACCACGAAGCACGAGATGGTCTCGCCCTCCAGCACGGTCTCGCAGCGCTCGGTGGAGCGGTCGGACGGCATGAAGAAGGGCCCGGGGAGCACCGGCGGCGGCGGCTGGATGGCTGGCAGGTGCAGCACGGGCGGCGGCTCCGCGGCCGCGGGCACCGGCGCCGGCACCGCAGCCGCGCTGGCCTCCTTGGCGCTCTCCTTCTTGTAGGCCTCCTGCGCCCAGCGCGCCGAGAAGGCTGCCGGGCCGCCCAGCGAGCTCATAGAGCTCAGGTGGAACTGCTCCAGCGTCTTCTGCAGCCCCGGGTGCGGCTGAAAGCCGCCGCGGCCACCCGCCGCCGCCTCCATAGTGCGCTCCGGCTCCCCAGGCCGCTCCCGCTCCCGCGCACCCGGGCCCCCGCGGCCCCCGCCGCCGCCCCGCGCGCCCCGGCGGCGCCCCCGGCCCCGGCCCCGACCCCCACCCGCCGCCGGCTCCCGCCCGATCACGGCCGCGGCCTCGGCCTCGCCCGGGGGCGCGAAGGGGTAGGCGGGCGGGGCGAAGGGGTCCCGCCGCTGGAGCCCGCCGGCACCGGGGCCCGGCGCCACATCCA